>NC_135532.1:8610365-8780365 GCF_045843805.1 Urocitellus parryii
CAGGGCCTCTCTCTAGCTGGGGCTCCACGCTGCCCCTGCAGCTCACCAAGCTCACGGCTGCCTGCCCCACTCAAAATCAGAACCCAGGTTCCCTAGGTCTTGTTTTCCAAGGTCCAATTGTGACAATCAAGTGTTACTAGAACAGAATTTTCCAACGTGTGCTTCTCTTCCATCACAAGTAAAGGCTTTTCATGTTCAAATAAGTTTTAGAAATACTCCTGACTATGTCCCCTTCTTGCCAATTCACTCAACACATGCAAAACTTTGGGGAAATTCATAGTTTAATTTAAAAAAAAGAAAGAAAGAAAGGAGAGAAGGAGAAGAAGACATGGAGGAAGGGAAAGAGGAAAGAAGAGGGAGGAAGAGAGAAAACAAAGGAAAGTGGAGAGCACAAAAAGAAAAAGAGAAGGAGAAGAAGGAGGAGTGCCACAGTCCGGCTGCAGTCCTGACTTGTTCACAGACTCTAACAGAGGAGAGATGGGGAAAGAATTCCTTTCTATTCAGCTCAGGGTTTGCCAAGTTTATCAGGTCGCAGCCCCTTTGTTTACCTAGTGTCTCTGAGAAATCATAGCTGGTACAATGCATCTTAGGAGAACTTGCATTGAGGTCTTTATACCTGTAATTGGATTAACACACTGCTCATCTCCGCTAATGTATTTGTAATTTAACTTGAACTTCTAGAAGTACACCTTAACCCAAGGGAGCGATTCCTGCAGGGAGAATCTTATACAAACAACAGTCCCTTGAGAGAGAAGGCAAGAGGCACAGCCTTTCCTGCCCCACAAAATGTCATCAGGAAATGCACCCAGCTGGGCTGGACACCCTGCCGCTCCTCCATGCCTGGGCCCCGTGGTGAAGAGGAGTCTCAGAGCCAGAGCTTTTTTATTAATCACATTTTCTACATAAAAGCATATGGATATAAAATCCCTGAGGAGAAAATTGAAATGATACGGTTTTTCACACAGTTTTCTTTCTGCGGCATTTATTGAAAAAGGAATTATCACATGGAATCCCTTTGAATTGCATTTTGATTTCGTAATTTTATTTATTCATGGTTTTCTGATGTCAAGGTGTTGTGAGAGCTTAAAATTCTATTTCAGAGCCACCTAATTGTATTTGAAAAGATCTATAAAAACTGTTTCTACCGTGTGGATTACCTGTGTTGGTGTGATGGTAACAGCTCCAGCACCTTCAGGAAGGAGCCCCAGCAGGCTGCCTTGATGCCCCCATGCCCCTCCCCTGGACAACTTGCTCAGGGTGAGCCTGATGCAGCCTGACGGACACAATCCTCCCTCCATGTGCTCAACCACCTCTGTGGAATCACGTTGCTTCCCGTGTTTTCTTTATAACTGATGCTGGATTCGCCAAAGCTTCTAGTAGCTTCTAGAAGCTTGTAGTTTTGTTTTCCCTTTTCCTACCTTTGTTGTCTGCCTCTTTCGCCCCTCACTTACTCCATCTCCTACCACAGCATCAGCAGATGAGCTGGAGAATAAACAGAGGCAAGATGCCCTCAAATGTAGCCTCAATCCCAGGAGCAGAGGGAGAAGAAACTGACAATGGCCCCCTGAGGCTTCCGTCAGGGAGCCCCTGATGTTGGCTTCCTTCTCAGTCACCTAACATTCCTCCATTCATTAAAAGGAAAGTTGAAGTCCTCTTTGCTCATGATGAGATGGGATGGATAAATTTCATGTATCAACTTGACTGGGCTAAGGGATGCCCAGATGGCTAGCAGAAAATTGTGTCTGGGTGTGTAGGTGAGTGTGTTCTGGAAGAGATTAGCATTTGACTGAGTACAGATCTGCTCTCACCCACATGGGGGCTTTGTCCAATTTATTGAAGGCCTGAATAGAACAAAAGGTAGAGAAAGATGAATTCATTCCCTGGTTGAGCTGGGACGTCAATCTTCTTCCTCCCTTTGACATCAGCACTCCCGATTCTCTGCCATTTGGACTGGGAGTCGGACGTACACCATCAGGCCCCCAGTTCTCAGGACTTCAGGCTCCGACTTTGGACTCAGGCTGAATTACACCACCAGCTTTCCTGGTTCTCCACGTTAAAGGTGGCAGATCACAGGACTTCTCGGCCTCCATGATCATGTGAGCCATTCTCATTAAAATGGGTGTATGTGTGTGTGTGTGTGTGTGCGCGCGCACGTGCGCTTGCACGCCTGTAAAACCTCCCACAGCTTCTGTTTCCTGGACAACTTGAACGAATACATAAGGAGATATAACAAATCACAACCCATATTTATTTCTGCCACAGAATTACAAGGTAGTTGTATATGTAACCATAGCACAAACCAAACATTAATGCAAGCAATGTCTCTTATTTTATTGAATAAATTCATTTTTATGGAATACGTTCACTTGAAAAAAACAACATCATTATTTAACTCCTAATGCCCCCAGGCAGGATGACTGGAGCCAGGGATGAATAGGTAGAAGAAGAACCCCTGCTGACAGGTGCCTACTTACAGTCTAGTGAGAAAAAGAAATATTAACAAGCACCTATAGGACAAATGCTTTGAAAGAAGTATTTCAGGAGTGCTACAGGGAAACCAATTCTAGCCAACCACGTCTGGAAAGTCTTTTCCAAAAAAATGATCCTGAGGTGAGTTTTGATTGAGAGGTCTGCCATAGCAATAAAAGAGGTAAGAGCCTTTAAGTCAAAATGAGCAGAACAAAATATTAAAAAGGCTCAGAAGTGAAAAGAAAACACTGGGTTCTGGGACCCATTTATATGGATGGAGCATTTGTCACACACAGAGGTGTCCGAGAACAACGACAGGAGAGGAAAACCTAGCCAACCACAGAGGGTCTGATGCATCCTACAAAGAAACCTGAGCTGTACCCCCAGGTGATGAACGGTCATGGTAGCATCGTGGAGAAGGAAATCAGGTCACTAGATTTGAATGTCACAAAAGTCATTGTGACATAAATATAGGATGCACCTGAATAAGAGCTAGTCTGACCCAGGGCAGCAGTGAGGAATCTAGGATGATGGCCACTCCTGTAACTGTCCTCTGAGGAGATGACCATGCCATTCACTGGAATAGAGCATATTGGAGGAGGGTCCATTCCCGTGATGGAGTTTGAACCAACTCAGTTCAGTTTCCTACGGGAAACTCCAGGAGGGTCCTCATCCGGGCCTCAGGCTCTGGGTGAATGTGCTTCTTGTGTGTGGGTGGCAGCGGGAGCTGAACCCTGAGTTTGTCAATGGTGCGAGATCATCCAAAGGAGACGTCCCGGGGGAAGGAAGCAGAAGGATGTCAGCCAACTCAACACCCACCAGGTGGGTGGAAGAGATAGCCAAGAGCAGCTGAGGAGTAGTCCGGAGAGGAACTGCAGAGCTAAAGTACAAGCAGAGCTGGGAGACAACCCCTCGCCCTGAGCCTCCTCGCTAGGTGTGCGTCCTTGCTCACCGCAGGAGCTGAGACCTCTGATTTTTTGGGGGGATCCTCTTGGGGCCATGATATTCGATGTCATGTCCTGAATTTGTGTGTCCTGAATGCTTTGCTCTGCTTGTTCTACTGGTTAGTTAGTAAAACTAGTGTGAAAGCGGTTTGATTCCTCATTTTAATCTATCATCAGGCTTGGGGAAGTGTCTAGTCTTTCTAGCCCATGTAATTACCACTTTCACTGTGGAAATAAGAAAAAGGAGGCCCAGCGCTGAGACTTGTTCACACAGGTAATAACAGTTAGTGTCAGGATTCAACTTTTATCTGGCTTTCAATCTAGTCATTTCCCACTGTATTCCATTGGTTCTACTGACACCCCCATTTATATTCTGAGTGTGTGTGTACGTGTGTGTGTGTGCGCGCACGCACATGCGTGTCTTTTCCATTTCTTTCTTCCAAATGAATCCAAACTAAAATGATGGACTGTGTTCAAAATTTGACCTTTCAGCCCTCAGTAAGTGAGAATCTCATTGCTCTTTGTGAAAAGCACCTTATATAAAAGGCAGATGAGTGGATTTTTAGTTCTTCTTATAGTGTGAATGCTCATTTTTATTCAGTCTTATTTCTCCTCCTGCTATTTGAAAAAGACCAAAGAAAAAGAAAAAAAATGAGGAATGAATGTATGAAAACTTCAGCAAAATTTCAGTCAAGCCTTAGAAGAGCATTAATCCATGCCATTGATCACATTTTCACATGAAAGTAGTCTGAGGGAAAATAAATCAACTCCAGTAAACATACATAAACTATTCTATCAAAAAAAATGCAAAAATAATTTTTATAACCCTGCAACAGATTCATGAAAAAGACCCAGGAGAACGTTAAAATGCAATTGATCTAAAGGTTGATGTCATATTTGGGAGTTAAGACCACTGTGTAATCTTGAGTCAAACATACTGGGAGAATAGGATGCTGGGGAAGATTAGGTCAGATTAAAGAAGCTATTTTTGTTTAATCCAAGAAAATAACATTTTTTAAAGCATCATAAAGTGTCCCCAGTGATAGAAATTATTATGCTGCTGTGAGCAGAGAACTCGGTGCAGAACTCATTACCAAGTGGCATTTCCACAAGTAGCAGGGGAACATGCTGTTTCCTATCAGACATTACATCCAGAGTCTGGGTAGCTTTCTTTCCTGAATCGGAGCCTAAAAATCTACTTCATTTCCTCACCTTTGCCCAACATTTATAAGTATCCAGGTTTCACCAGTGGTCACGAGGAGTCGACAAAGCCCTCCAATTCCCCGAGCTGTAAAACTTATTTTAAAAAGCAACTTGTAAATTCAGCAGCTTACTTCAGCTTCTTCCTGTCGACCAATAATGGCCAACTATTCCCATTCTTAGGGATGGACAGAGGAAAACTATCACAGCCAAAAATAATTTTCTTTCTTCTAAACTGGAATCAATCATTTCTGGTACGACTTTGCCTTCATTTCTTCCTCCCTGGAGGATCGTTATGGAATTTAGTGCCACGGCCTTGAATTATCAGCTTTGGGGTTTGCTTTGGGGCTGTCACTGCCAGTTACCGAGAGCATTTATCGTGGCTTTTGTTGTTGCCCTGGCATCTGAAGAACCCCAAGCCGTACTGCATGGTGCGTTCTCTCTCCAATCCTCATAAAATCTCTAGAAAGAAAAAAGAGCACCACATTTTTAAAATATGAAAATGTTTCCACCCGGTGAAATAAGATGCCTTCCTACCTATAATCTCATAGTTCAGCCAGAGTCGCAGTTCATTCCTGACATGGAGGCTTCGTGAGAGCAGATACCTTGTGTTGATTACTGGGTGGATGAAAGGATGAATGCACAAGTGGATAGGTGAGGGTCATATGCAAGGATCTCAGTGTCTCATCCTTCCCCCTTCTCATCTCACAAAGGTAGGAAATGGGTGGATGGGTGGGTGGGTGGGTGGGTGGATGGATGGATGGAGAGGTGAGTGGATGGATGGATGGAAGACAGGTGGTCGTGGGTGATGAATGAATGGAAGATGGTGGGTAGATGAGTGGATAGATAAATGGATGATGGCACTGCTGATTCTGACCACAGACATCATTCTATGACACAGGTGGGTCCTCTAGAATCTCAAGTAGGAGCTCCAGGGGAAAAAAAAAATCCACAGAGAAAAAGGAAGAATTAGTTGAGTCAGAAATGTAGTGTTAGCTACAAGAAACCTTCAGAAAAATAAAGCATAATTGGGTGACCTTATTTGAGATTAAATCAAAATGCAGGGTTTACAGCTGGGCTCAGTGTTGTACACCTGTAATCCCAGCCACTCGGGAGGCTGAGGCAGGAGGATTGAAAGTTCAAAGCCAGCCACAGCAACTTAAGGAGGCTCTTTCGTAAAGTTAAAAAAAAAAAAAATTAAAGGGGACTAGAGATATAGCTCAGTAGTTAAGTGCCCCTGGGTTCAATGCTGAGTTTTGATTGTCCTAGTTCTACAAGTGACCCCAAATTTTGCTACAGGATGATGAAGAGGAAACTAAGGGACAAGTCAGATGATGGAGGCTCCAACCCACTTCTCAAGCCCCAAATGAACCTGAGCAGCTCCTCAGGGATCACTTTTGGGTGTTGTGGGCCTATAAAAGATTTTGCTGAAGAAGCAGCTCCCAATTTTGAAAAAGGATAAAAAAAAAAGAAGAACAAATGAGTGAATGAATGCTTCAACACATTTCTGCCAGGCTTTACCATAGCATTGATCAATAGCATTGATCATATTTTAACTTTTGTGACCATATGGCACATTCATAAAATCAAAATAATGTTTAAATTCAGTGTCTACACTAAAACAATGCCTTTCTGCACAGGAGCATTGTAAGAATCAAATGATGAACTGCAAGCAGAAAAGGATTTGAGAACCACCAAGAGCTTTGTAAGTATAAAGCATTACCGGAATTATACGAAATAAAGAAAATCTTGAGAGTTAAGAACATCCTTTAGAAGGTCCTTTCCCATTCTCCCAGGCAGCCCTAGGGCCCTGCAGGCCCCGTCTGTCTAACTACGTCATGACCTTGGGGTATCTCATCCTGCCCTGCATTCCTTCTACTTCTATAAAAAGTGGTGCTACGAACATCAGAACAAGGTAAGAAGAAATTGGTTGGAAGGAGGTGGGCGGGGGAATACAAAATAGGGTCAGCAAGGAAGCTCATTTTGTTTCTAAGGCCAATCTTGTGGGTGGGGTGGAGCAGGGGGGTTTCCTCAAGGAAGGCCTTCTTTATGTCTGACCTACATGAGTCATCTTTAGATTCTTCAGACCGTCTAAAATAAGTTGTCAGATCCTTTAATATAAAGCCTCAAATCAGTGTCAGGCCAGACTTCCAACAGCCTTTGCCTGCCTAACAGAAATGTGAGCCCTCTGGAAAGCCAGGAACCAATTGTTTTCTAAAGTATGTTTTAGATCAGAGATCTTCTGATATGCTCCTGAGATTCCAATACTGTTTGGGTTACTTATTGCTGGGAGACAAACCACCCTAATACCTCATATCTAAAAGTAACCGTAAACACTGACTACCTCTCGCCATGCCGCCACAGGTCTGCCTCTTGGGATGGTCTCCCAGGGTCTCCTCCATGAGAGTGTAATTGGATGCTGCATGGGGCTGGGTCAGCTAGCAGCTCCGTTGGCAAAGTGGGCCACTGAGTCCCTCTCCCTGTTTGCAGGCTCAGGGCTTTCTACATGATTTCTTCAGCAAGATAAACACCACTGTATGGGACTCCAAGTTAAAAGAAAAGGAAATAAAAGACTATTCCAAGGGAGAAGAAGCAGAAGCTGTCAGTCTCTTAAAAGCCGGGCCCAGAACAGGTACTGTATCCCTACTGTCGCCTTTCATGGTCAGCATGAGCCATAGACCAGCTGAGACATAATGCAGAAGGAGTCCGCACAAATGTGCCTCCCCTAAGGCAGAGTCCACGGGGGCCACCCTGGGAAACCCAGTGCCACACAACATTGCTACAAAAAAATGCTTCTACTAAACAAAAACGAAAAAAGGAGGGACCGGCAACCCTGTATGCCTCGTGTTTCAGAACAACAAGGATCACAGCCGTCTTCCTGGAGCGTGTGGTCGCACTGAGAGACCTTAGATGGTCACTGCGCAAGTGTTCCGCAGCTGTGATCACAAAGTTTCTACCGAAGGTACATCGCTGCTTCTAAACTAAGATTATAAGATAACAGAGAAGAGACAGAAAGAAAAAGATTCGGGCTGAAGAAGCTCATCTGATAACCGTGACAGATAAAAACCCAACCTGAGAGCTCCATCCAGCAAGAACGGCCACACTCTCAGCATTAATGAGCTACCACAGGCTCAGACGCTGGCCCTCCCTCCGCATCTCATGCCTTCTAATTATCCCACTTTCTTGGTTGCGATACCACCATCATATATCAAAGCCTATAACAAGTCTTGGAACTCTTAATGTATCTTAGAAGTTGAAAATAAGTGGTTACTACAGAAACTCCATCCTTAACAGCAAAGGGAAGAAGTAGTCTGAGTAAAACAACCCGTTATTTATAAGACGCTGTATTTGCTACAACTCTGTCTCTCCTGCTCTCTTTTCACCTGTAAGTCATATTATTAATGAGCCACTTAACTGATAACTCACCGAGCCTATGATGATATGTGATAACTGAGTGTTTTGTGAGGCCATTTACCTTACTTCCTGATATGACTTCCCTAAAGGTATTGCATCAAAACATTTTTTTTCAGGAAACCCAAAAAGTGTAGCCAAATCACTTTTTAAGATTGTTATACACAAGATTACAATTTTCAAAATAATGTCTTCTGAAACTCAAGGAGAAGAAGAAAAAAGAAAAGGGCTATTTCCTTCCCCCGATGCTGTTATGGGATGACGTCTCAGAGAACATTCTGGAAGGACTTCTGCCGAATCACACGGTCCTTCAGTCACTCCTTGCACAATCACTGGAGCTCTTACTCTGTGCCAGGCACAGTGATGGATAGCTCCTGCCTTCAGGTATTTCATAACCCACTCATAGACAGACAAGCAACAAAAATTTAACGGTAGGTGCCAAGATGAGACACACAAGTGGAGTGAGTCCATCAAAGAAGGTTCTCAGCCTGCATCAGAGGCTCAGGGGAGATGGATGGGAAGGGGTCACACTGGACGGATGGGGAGCAGTTTCCCCTTCTCATTAGCAGGGCAAAGTGCACGTGGGAGAATGGCCCGGGCAAGTGGACTGAGGTAGGGATGTGGGAAATTCTCAGGTGTCCAGAGACTGCAAAGGTGAAGGCACTGGAGGAGAGAAGAGTGAAAGCGGCCAGAGAGGGACAGACACAGGGGCAAGGCCACATGAAGCACAAGGGGCTTTGCTTCCCTTGCAAAAGAGTTTGGATTGGTTCTGTGCACTAAGGAATTGAGAACAGAGGTGCCCTGCTACCCTATTTGTTTGAGGGGATCTGGGAGGGAGACCCCCAGCCTGTTCTCTGCAGAGCAGCAAACAGGTAGTTTTTCTCCAAGGAAGTACAAGAGGTGCTACCTCATCAGCCATGCTCACTAAAAACCCTGGTGAACACCCAGACAACCTAAGGAAAAATCCACCCCCATGTTGCTCTAACATTATTAGCACTGGACACTTGTAGAAAATGATAAAACAAAGAGCATATTTCCTGCTGAAGCAAATCTGACATGGTAAAATTTTAGGTTTCTCAAACTGGGAAACAGGCGCACATCAATCTGGCTCATCTGCCAAGCATGCTAGTTTTTCTAAAAATTGCATGGCAAAAATAAAAGGGTAGATACCTTTCAAAATCAGCATGCTATTTTAAAATCTGAGCATAGGACTTGACGCTTGGTGTTCTAACCTGTAATTCAAACTCTTTTCCTAAACATCCCCCCCTTACCTGACTCCTAGGGGTCCATATCCTTCTTCTGTACCATGATGGGTGCACCGTGAAAATGTCTGAAAATCCAGAGCCCCATACATTGTGTATGGAGAAGGATAATCCCCTGAGGAATAAGTGTATTCTAGGGGCAATACATTATGTACATTCTGCTATAATCCCACGTAAGTAAGTCCATATATAAATTAACACCAAACCCTTAAAGACAGGAATAACAGCACACTGGATTTTGTCATCCACTGTTTAGCCTCTGTCAACAGCCCTGCCTCTTTCACAAGGTTATTTTAAGGCTTAAACAAGGAAATGAAAGCACTTTGTAAACTGTAAAGTGCTACCCTGATGTAATGTTTCATTAACAAATTAATTTACAAATGACTAGGACAAGGTGCCCTTTGACTGAAGGTTTTCATTTTCCTACATGAATTAAGGGGGAAATGCTCTAGTATGGTCGACGGAGCAAAACAAAGGGTGGCATTTCCTGGTGTCATGGCACAGATGTGCAGAATTCCAACCGTCTCCTTCCCACAGTGGCCTTCGGGCAGCGGGTACAAACCCATCTGGTTCTCATATTGCCTGAACAACGGCCGGACGGAGGGTTTTCACTGAGCTGAATTTGAACAAACCCTCCTGAGCTCTCAACAAATCTTCACGTCAGAGCAAACTGTCCTCAACCTGCTCCCTGCTCCTTAATGTTCTCTGTCAGCAAACCCTGAGCTATCTCCTAAGACAAGGGCCAAGTGGTGGCAGTTGGGATGGTGACACGGGAGCCCGTGACTGGTTTTACTGACCTGCTACTGGTCCCTTCAACTGAGAAGTCATATGTGAGACTTTAGGAGGTGAACCAAACACAAACCAGACCTGCCCAGTTTTTAATGTTCTCAGCTGTGTATTTGTGGGAAGTACGTTTCTTGGAAGCTTGCCACTTCTTTGTTGAATGCCACGGCTCAGGAATGGTGGTGGGGTTGCTGGGGCAAATGCTGAGACTGAACACAGAAGCCCAGCTGAAAAGAAGAAGCTTTCTCTCAAGGAGATACACAGCTTGTTCTGTCTGTTAAAAAGAATTATTATTTGATTATGGGATAATTGTTATACATAAGTATAAAAATTAAATAATGATATCTTATTTGATTAAAGTATTGAATTATTTAGTCAAATCTCATGTCAAATGTAAAATATTTGATTTTCACTCCCTTCCAAGACCTTGGTATATTCTTATTCATAGATTGTTCCATGGGAGTAGAAAAGATAAAAAAAATAATGAAGGGTTAATCTTAATATCCAGTGTTTTTTTCCACCATAATTATCTAAACCAAATCCAGCAGTGTAGAATAATTTAAGATATACCAACCCTAAAATCTATCCGATCACTATAAGACATGCGCCAAGACCTAGGATAGATACATGAAAAGTAGGATTTTTCTCATTTATCTTACATTAATATAATCTCCATTCAAAGCTGGATCCCAGCCATTAGCTGAGGAGGCAAATGTGGTCCTTAATAGGCAGGAAATATGGTTGGGGGCATTAAATGGCATTAAAAACGGTTCTTCTGCTTAAACTAGGAACATTGCATGAACACCAATGTTATGAAATCCAGTTATTACCTATCGGTCCCTGCACTATGGACCTGTCTTGATTCACACGTTTCCCTCGTGCTGGTCCATTCCGCACACTTTTGCCTGGTCCTGATCAGAATGAATGGGTGCTATGGTACCACACCTGCCGCAAAGCTCTGCTCTTGGGTTCTCTGCATGCAGTTTGGGTGACATCAGTATTAAAAGGAGTTCTGCAGAAAGCTGAAAGATGGAGAGGATCCAGATTCTCAAGATGCAAGTGTCGGTGTTGATGTCTGGTCTAAAGAAAATAGAGACCAGGGAGAACAGATCCTTCCATTGCTTGCAAGACACTCTTGATCAAGTTTTATCATGATTGTGTTGTTGAGATAAGAATATTCATGTTGGAGGACATTCTAGTCTATTTTAAAAAGCATTTGTATGGCTTAGATATGAGGTGTCCCCCAAAAGCTCATGTTGGAAACAATTCATGAGGGTTTAGAGGTGAAATAGGTTATGAGAGTTTCAACCTAATTCGTGATTTAATCCCCTGGTTGGGATTAACTGAGTTGTACCTGGGCAGGTGGGTTGTGGCTGGAGGAGGTGGGTCCCTGAGGATGTGCCTTTGGGGTATATATTCTGTCCTTGCTCCCTGGTGCCATGTCCTGAACCATTTTCCTCTCCCTCGCTCCTCTGCCATGATGTTCTGCCTCACCTGGGGCTCACATCAATGCACCCGGCCATTTATGGACTGAGAACTCCAAATCTGTGAGCCCCCAAATAAACTTTTCCTCCTCTAAAATTGTTCTTGTCAGGTCTTTTGGTCACAGCAGTGAAAAAGCTGACTAAAACAGCACTGCACCTATTTATGATGATTTCCAAAATCCTGTGAAGTGGATGTTATTATTATTGTCTTCATTTCACAGAAGAGAAAACCAGGGTACAAAGAGGTGATGAGACTTGCCCCAGGACTCACACCCAGTAAGTGAGACGGAAATAAAACCCAGACTTTCTGATTCCTAGCCTTAGTGTTTTTGTTTTTCCATCTTGTGCATCTTTTTCTTTCTGTACAAACATGTGCAATGTTTCTGCAGGTCACAGAGTTACTGGAATATAGAACTGGACTTTAAAATTCTGGAATTTCAGTGAGTACCTTCAACTCCATGAGATGCCTCCTGGCTGAAAAGCAGTTGCTGACTCTCATTTTTCTCATCAGTCAATTAACTTCTGCTTTGGCACCTTGCCACTGACCAGTCCTTCTACCCCTTCTTCATGGACATCAAGGAGCTCTGGGCAGGACAGCAGCAGGAGGGACAGAAGACAAGGTTGGGATTTCTGGTCCATCTTGGGATCACTGCCTTTTTTTTTTTTTTTTTTAGAGAGAGAGAGATTTTTTTAATATTTATTTTTTAGTTCTCGGCGGACACAACATCTTTGTTGGTATGTGGTGCTGAGGATCGAACCCGGGCCGCACGCAGGCCAGGCGAGCGCGCTACCACTTGAGCCACATCCCCAGCCCCTTGGGATCACTTCCTACACATGCCATCAAAAGGCCTAATATAGGGCTGGGGACATAGCTCAGTTGGGGACAGAGCTCACCTCCTAAGCACAAGGCCCTGGGTTCAATCCCTAGCATCACAAAAAGAAAAAGAAAAAAAAAAGACTTAATATAACACATTCTTCCTTAGGAAAGAAAACTAGTTTATTAAATTTGCTCACATGATCATAGGTATGAAACAGGAAATTCAAACTGAATGGTAAATCGCCTGCTTATCAAGAGATGGTCTTGTTGACTAAAGATCACTGGCCAGCATGACTCATGTGGTAAGAATCCTTTCAACCCTTCATTTCATGAGGAAAGGTGAAGAGACACGGGTGTTTCCTGTCCTCCAGCTTATCAGCAAGAACAGAGATAAGCCAGGCCCTGTAAGAAGAGTGAGGATCCACTCCCAAATCCTTCACTGGCTCAGCCCCTCCAAGACTTGCTGCAGGTAGGTCCCTTCCCACCGCCCCTCAGTCATCCTCAGCCAGGGAAATAAAAATGGACCCACTGGACCAGAGGCCTTAACACTCAGGATCTGCTGAGACCAGTGGACAGGAAAAGCTGAGTCAAATGTTGCTCATACGCTCAGATGCTCGCCAGGCCCAGGAACTGCCAGTAACCACATTCTCTTAGTACCCAGGGCCAGGGACTCCTTCCCTTCCTTAAGTGCAGAATATCACAGTTAAACAATGAACAACTCCTTCAGCAGACCCGAACTTGATCTCAACTCCAGTCCTAGACTGTTTCCAAGTGGCCACCCTCAAACCATAAGCTAATCCTGCATTCATTACAGAGAAGTGTGCTCCGACCTCACGAGTATATCATACGACTCAAAGCAGATGTCAACTACTGCCCATTAACCGCCGGCTGCTTCGGAAAATGTTGAGTCTATTATTCCATGATCAACAGTTTTGTCTCTATTTGAGACCATGTTATTTCTTCAATGTATATCAGCACTTACGTCTATTTATATGCTTCATCCACGGAGGGTGGCAGGCCTTTGAACAAAGTGTCCATTTGATTTTTAATAACCCTCTTATCTCAGACTCAGTCATCTCTGTTTTAAGCATCTGCACTATTTCAACCTTCATTTTATATCTGCCCATAAGCCATAATGAGAAGAAAGCCTTGCCTTGGAAATTCATAAGTGCACTAAGACGGAACACAGTAGTTGCTCAATAAATAATTGTTGAGTAAAATAAAAAGGACCTGTCCAGCAGCACTGCGACATTAGGAATGATGGAAGACAGGCAGAGGAAACCCAGGAAGCACCCTTTGGTACTTAAGGGCCCCCATGCTGCACAGTGCAGAGGAGCACCCTAACAGGCTGAGACGAGACAGAACACTTGCACACGATGCTGGCTTTCTCCCTGAAAATTCACATTTTTGTTCTCTCTCTTCAGTTAAGAAGGTCTTTCTGGGAAGTATTTACAAAATCTTTTCTTGAATTGGAGGCCTCCTTCAGTTATTTGCTTTCCCAAAATAAAGTGTACATGAGGGAACACACACACACATACAGACACACACACACACACACACACACACACACACTTCCCCTGTTGGAAGACTAAGTACATATCCTTTATTTAAAAAAAAAAAAAATTCTCACTTGGGTCAAGGAGGCTAGCTGGGGTTCTTGCCGTCTGACCAAGAAATATCTGTGTTATTCTTTCCCTTTTTGGGTTTAAGGTTCTATGATATTCTGAGAAACAACAAAGGGCCTTTCCATAAATCACTGACGTGCTAAGGTGGCAGATACACTGAGGACAGAATTCATCGTTCGGGGTCATAAGTTTCAACAAAAAGAAGCCTCTGCTACCTTTTAGCAGGGATTCTTCCATAAGTCTTTGTCCTCTCTGAAGAATTCTTCTCCAAAAAGTAAATTAATCAGCATCATTTCCACCTAAAAATTATTTCCAAAAATGGAACAAGAATCATGCTTCATGAGACCCCTCAAACACAGTTAATTCAAGTCCTCTCAAAGGCCTTTCAAACACTTCCTCTGGACCCCCAGAGACCTAGGCTCTAACCCAGGGTGGAGTCACGGGAGCTGGGCCTATCAGAGTGGAAAGGAAAGAGTGAATAAGGGCCAGGTGGCCTCAGAAAGTGAGACATTGTGAAGTGTGTCAAATCCGTACAAGGATTAAGGATATGGGTGTGTGTGTGTGTGTGTGTGTGTGTGTGATTTACTAATGCTTCCTCGTGGCTTAGCAAAATTCCTGGTAAATAATAGGGGAAGCCTTCAATGAATGAAAAATGAGACCCAAAATGTAGGGATCCAGACCATAACAGCAATTGTACATGTTCAGGACATGAGGATTTTTTTTTTAATCCACTTTGTGTAGCGTGCCTAAAAAGTCAAGTTGCTTTAGAGGGCCACTACTCCCCACTCTCACACCACACAGCTGCCCACAGCCCCCTGGGGAAGGAGCAGACATACTCTAATCCCCTTGGTGGACAGGGTTCTTGTTAGATCATCCCCCTGACGTATGGAGAGTCCAGTTCTTCCCAGACCACCAACTTGTTCTCTTTCTCACTGAGTCTATCACCAGAGTCCAGGTGAGTGACCAGGTCTTGTGTGCATCAGGTAAAGCAAGGCAGAATCAACAGTGGAAAGGTGATTGGGACCTCAGGTCCTCAGGGACACTCTCCTCCCTCACTATGAAGGAGAGAACATCCTGAAATTGCATGGCAGAGGCAGATGGAGTGGCTACCAAGGAGAACCAGACGCAGTCTGATGACCTGAACCACTGTGTATTGGTGCTTTTTGTTTATGAATCTCAGAACCCATCTCAAGAGCACCCAGGATGTCTCCTTTGCCCTTGGACAGTATGTAACCAACCCCCAATTGTGGGTGGGGATCAGAGCTTCAGTGCCATCTCCAAGATTTTCATCTCCGTCACTTTGGATGTTGAAGCAAACAAGAGGGAAGGTCTGAATCAGAAGTTGGAAGTGGGATCTCCAAGACCACAGAGAAAACCCAAAGGACAAACTGCAGTTAGGATGGTCTTGGAAAGCAAAAAGCCACGCAAAAAAAGGGGGGTGGCAGGAAGAATGAAAGAACCAAATTTATGATGCCAGACACTTAAGGGAATTAACACTCCTGGGTCAACAGATGGAGCCGGGAATGTCCTTTCACACGACAGCATTGGCCTGCAGTGGGAGGCAAGGGGCTGGTAGGAGGTGCAGCATCACACACAGGCACAAGCCCAGGGCAAGGACTCCTCTAGGTTCTGCCATAGAGTCACTTCTCAAACGTGGAGATTGTTATGAATAACTCCCCAGGAGTAGGGGAAATGCATATTGATCTTGCCATATATTTCTATTTTTTCATGCCTTCATGCTTTATTAAGATATGCCAAGAAATAATGGCCCTAATTTCTGCAGAACAGCCATTCCTTGGCATTTAACTAGGACACCAAAGTGCGATAAAGGAACAAGGCTATACCAGTTTTTATTGCAAATACACTTTTTTTCTTGGCTTCTTAGCAATTGGTTCCTTCCCCTTCTGCCTCCCTCAGTGAATCACAATTCTGTTAAGATGTGTCTTCCATCTAACTTTAGGATCTCTCTGCTCTCTGGGAGTTAGTCCTCTGGGACGCCATATGCAGGACTAACAGGCTCAACAGTATCAGAGTCACGCACAAACAAAATTGACAGAAATGCAGTCACTAGATGTGAAATCATGTTACAATTTAGTCCTTTCCCGTTCCGCTGCCCAGTGCTTCAGGTGGTGGAGCTGGATGCAGGTGCCAGGATGCAGTGAGAGGTGATTTGGGGTGAGCCAAGCGAGGGGAAAGACAGGATAAAGGGTTCTCCCTTATTCCACCAAGAATGTTGATAGGGAGGCATTTTTCTGTCAATGTTGTTCAAAAGCATGACTTTCTTTAAATTCTCTCTAAATGATCAAAAGAAAATGCTGATGTAAATGAATATCATGTTCCTGTTAAAAATCTGCAGTATAATGTTGAGGAAAATGTAAACTCTATAGATGAATGGAGTGTAATTTATCAATATATCAACAAATGTTTATTATGCATTTCTGTGCCTTAGGCACTGTACCGAGCCAGTTTTTATGGAATAAACCTAGTAAAAATTATACCACCGTGTCCAAACCCTCTAGGAGTAAAGATTTTTTTTTTCCCAATTGCATGAAAATAACTAGCTTAAAAGCAATGGAAGGAATCTTTGTGATGGAGTTGTTTACATAAAAGTGCAAACCTTTCTCTCTCAAAAAAAAAAATCAGAGAGCAAGTAGCAAACAAAAAATATATATGCATGTGTGTGTAATTATTTCACCCACAGGATAATGTCCTTGATGTATGATGAAGTCATATAACATAATAAGACACTGAAGGTTTCATTAGATAAAGAGTCCGCAGACACAACATTCACAAATGAGGACACATAATGGTTTATTTACATATTCAAGAAAATCAACCTCAGTAATTAGTCAAAGAAATGAAACTTAAAACAGTAACAAGAAAATAAAAATGCAATTTAATTTACCAATTTGGCCAAGACATGTTTAATGATAATTGAGAAACTAACGATCTATTCTTGTGCGAATCTTGGCCATCTTGGACATAAGGAAAAGAAACAGATTTCCTTTCTACCCCTCTAGGTACAGCAGAATATGGGAGGGAAAATCCACATCAATAAATAACAGAAGACAGAATCTCTGAGGAAAATAGATTTTTAATTAATAGAATTGAAGAACTGCAGATGTAGGTGAGGGCAGAGTATAGCCTGGGGATCTGCTCCATCCCCTGAGAAATCAAGGGACAATTCCCCTAATGCAGAGGGCTGGAAAGAACAACAGGGAAAAGATGGTTAGATTGAGCAAGACAGTCAGCATGCAACTGCAAAGTTCAACAGGCTCCCTCTTGCAGGGGCCATCGGTATGTGCTCTGTTCGCCAGACCAACACTCCAGTAGCAGGAGGGTGGCTGGGGTCAGTTCTGGAGGTCTGCACCCCAGCTCTTGGCTGGAGTGATGTGAGCTGGTGAATCCTAGAATATCAGAAGCAGCAGATGGACCACATGTTCTTCAGGAATCCCCCAACTCAATTTTTAAAAGATATTGATTGCATGATGACAGCCATATCAAGACAGTCTGTCTGTGTTGTTCACCAGGCACAAACCTAAGTGCCGGAACAGTCATGCGGAGGTCATGGTCATATTGACAGCTCTTTTGACAGAGCTTAACAAGTGTTCCTGCTTGTCAGGAAAACCAGTGCTGCTCCCTGAGAAGAACTGAGGTACAGCTACCGGCAGGAACGAGCGTCCCCTTAGAATATTGCTGCAGATCAGAAACCAGTGAATGTCCAAGAGCCCAGGTTCTACTCCTCAGCTCAGGTCACAGCAGTTCAGCCCAGTCCACTTTAAATATGGGAGTAAATATAATTGAACTTGCTCAAAGAAAAACGTCCAAATGCAACCATGCGATGTCTTTCTTAGCAGCAACACTAAGCACCATCCTAAAGAAACAACCAAGTGAACATTTTAGTGGATGAAAGACTTGTTAGATCATTTTTTTTGTAGACCAATTAAATAGTGGGGAATGTGAATCCAAAAAAGTAACTTAGCTTTAGAATATTGATCTGTGGCCCTTCCAGCAATAATTAGTTAGGGTCATTATCTTTTCAGGACACTCTCAGTTCAAGATAATAAATGTTCAAGCCTATGAAAGGCTTTCCATCTCCTGAAGGAGAAGAGAAGTTATGCAACATAGTCAAAAGTCCTGTATGCTCTTTAAGAAACTAACTTAAAAGGCACCAGAAATGATTCTTCTTAGCACACAAAACATCTCTATGTCTTCCCCCCCCCCCCGCCAGGCAGGATTCCTTTGCCCGTTTGAATATAACTATAGGTTTATATATTCATGCAGTTCATACAATTTAGGCCCAAACCAAAACCTAAAAAATCACAGCCTAGGAAAAGTTAATTTAAAAAAAAAATGAGTCAGCAAACAAATGAGTCTGTAGTTTGAGAGGAAAAATAGTATACTAACTTTTAAAATAATACTTGGGGCTTGTCTAGGATAAACAATTTGGGAATGGAATTCCATCGTTGAGTAATTAACACAAAATGAATCATAGACCTACATATACAAGTAAAAATGATAGATCTTTTCAGAAAAAAAACATAAGAGAAAAATTTTCATGACCTTGAGTTCATCAAAATTAAAATTATTTGTACTTCAAATAACATCCTTAAGAAAATGAAATGACCAGCGTCAGACTAGGAAGAATAGCTATAAGTTATATATATGACCGAGGACTTGTGTCTAGAATAATCCATGCAACTGAAATAGAAGACAGACAGACATATAAAATCATGCTGAAATGAATCTACAAACAGTATAAAATCAGCAATATCCACAGGAACAATGATCAGTTCCACGACAACCAAACACAACTTGCATGCTCTGAAGGAATTTTTATCTGCTGTATGACTGGTTTTCCAAAACATCCTTTCATCTCCACAGGGCTGTGAAGGCTGTGGGTCAAAGGTAAGCCCAGCAGAGACCGTTCAGACGGATGAGCAAACCACAACGCCTGCTGAGTCTCAAAGCCTTTCGCAATTTTTTGTACACAATCTCTTGAGACTTTTTGTGACAAAAATGGTATTTAAGTATAGAATATTTCAATATGAAATTTATTCACTGTGAACTTTTTTCTCAATACTGTCTGTACTCTTATAATCTTTGAAAGTTGGTTCACTTCTGATTTAGCCAGTAGGGTCTGGTTTCCTCAAAGTCCTTCTACGTGTTATAATTTCAACACCAGAAATCTAATGCAGGGCTCCCGTGCACCTAGAGAAGCTGCTGAGATCCAGTCCAACCACGGAAGGACTGACCACCCAACCTCTTTAGGCCCAGAAGGACTGACCACCCAACCTCTTTAGGCCCAGAAAGACTGACATGCCCTTCCTTCCATAGTCCAGCACTGGCCCCTCAGTTAAAACTTCTACTTGGAAAATCAGAGACTATTTCCCCGTAAAGGAAGTAGGCCATGGTTCCTGATTAGGGTGTAAAGGGTGCTGCACCTGAGGGGAAAACTAGGGTCCAGAGCCAACAAAGCCTTCACACAGGGGCTTCCCCAGGTCACTACCTGCTAGAGGGACCAGTCAGAGTAACCCAGCTTAGCATGAACTTGGTCCTTGAAGACTGAGAGCCATGGACTAGATACATAGGGCCCTTCCAGCTCCCCTACGATACATGCCTAAAGACGAATGAGACAAACTTATTATCATGATCATTATAGTATGTATCAGACACACTTTATGTTTTATTTACAAATAAAAACTGATTCATGATCCCAAACCCTTCAGCGATGGAATTGTACAAGTACAGATATTTCAAGGAAAGATCTCACTATTCACTCTAGAGCCATCCCATCAACATTAAATGAGATGATATTGGCAGAAGCACTATGGATCCAGTAGACATGCCACAGGGTGCTGTGCACAGCACTCACAGGATAGTCCAGTGTCAGGAGGACACCATCCAAAGCTCTTTCCTATGTGGCTAAGCATCAGTTCAGAACCCCCTGAAGCATGTAGTGGGTACTACAGTCTGCTCATGACAGGAAGCCTGGAAGTTCATGAATCCTGGTGGTCAAATCCCTCTAGCAACAGTATGAATTCCTGATTCAAAGAAAACTACAAGGGCCGGGTTCAGTGGTGCATGCCTATAATCCCAGCAGCTCAGAAAGCTGAGGCAGGAGGATTGTGAGTGCAAAGCCAGCCTCAGCAACTAAATGAGGCTCTAAGCAGCTTACCAAGAACCTGTCTTTAATAAAATATAAAACAGGCTGGGGATGCGGCTCAGGGGTGAAGCACCCCTGGGTTCAATCCCCAGTAAGAAGGAGGGAAGGAAGGAAGGAAGGAAGCAAAGTCTATAGGGTCTCCATAAAATACAGCAAAACTTGGATATAAGTCCCCAAATCTTGCAGGTCCTGAGGAAGGTCAGAGACTATTTTATAAGGACCTGTATCCAGAGAGAAAGCAGGACATGCTGGCGTAGATCAATTGACACAAGCATTCAGTGTTTCTGTATTTATGTAGTGGCGTAGACATGAAAAAATGTTAAAATCACCATTTTTAACTCAATAATGTGAATAACAGAAGTTAAACTCTACTCCATCCCTGACCTCCATGACTCTCTCAGGGGAGAGATTCAGTAATAGGCTAAGATTGAAGGACAGTGTGGTGGTATCTGTTTTGCACATTATGAGAACACCGTTTAAAGCAGAGCATTCCATGAGAGATTTTTTTAAGGAGGCTGAAAGTATCATCATGTTATATAACCAACCACAGGACAGACACAACCCACATCCACTCTATCAAAGACTGAATCTCAGAATTTCAGGGTGAGACTGTCAATGAATATTCACCCTGCAATCTTTTTCCAACTTCCTTCCTGGGCCAGGGACAGGACATTTGAATTTGGTGAAAGATCCTGAATCAGCACTGAAGACAACATCACCCAAGATGATGCTTTTGTGATTGGATGAAGTGGTATCACCTGTCATGTGCTAAAAAGGCTTTATCTGACAAAGCCCAGGGTTCTGATATTGAAAGGTGATTAAGGAAGTAAGCAGCCTGTTAAATATTAAGCATTTCTTGGAATGTGAACACTGTGCTAGAGGTTACAGCATCAGAGGAAATGAACCTGCCAAGGAGCTCAAGGTCTTCAGCCTCAACCCTGTGTTGAAGCACTGAGAAGTCAAAGTGTCTAAATGCACTCCAGGGACCCTGAAAGGGCACATGACTGCAGGAGGGTGCTCAGCTTCTCCAGTCCCCAGACACTTTCTCTCTGGGCTTCCGTACCATTGCCGCCAGCGACTCAGTTCCTTGCGAAATAAGGTTCAGTCCACCAACTCACAACCTTCAAATGAGGACTCTCCTTTGGCTATGTATTTCCTGCTTTTCCTCCTCCATAGTATGATCAGGTTTCTCTAGTCTTGCCTGGTGCTGCCACAAATACATAGTCCTTCTATTTATTCTATAAAGAGTACCAATTATGTGCCAAGTACAAAGACACTTTGAGACACTACAGAGGTGGCCAGTAGGCTTTGCTGAGAATGCTGAGAGTCTGCTTTTCTGCTTCAGGGCCCATGTTGTGTCTCCTCCATGACACTAGGCCACTCTTTCTGCTTGTCACTGAGCCTGAATGGTTTCTTTCTCCAGCCTGCAAGGATTTCTACCCCTACAGCTTCTGGTTGTTTTCTTCAAACAAAAATGATTAAACTTATTAATTGCCATTCTAAGGACTTCCATCCTCAACTCTCAACCAATAGAGCCATCTCCAATCCCCTGCACACAGGGTCTAACTTGCTGCCCAAAGATATGCCTGCTCCAACTTTCCAACACTGTGACCTGTAGCTCCATAATACTTGGTGGAATAATATACATTGTTACATTATTTATAACTGAACCTAATAACACTCCATGCCTATTCACATGTAACTCAATAAAAGACAGATGTTTGCCTGACCCTTTACATCATTCAAATACTCTCCACCTCCTCCTTCCTCTTTTTCCTCCTCCTTCTTCCAGAGCATCCTGAAATCCCAGGTTTTCTATGAAGGTATAAAAGCTACCTCTAAATTCATCATTTTTAAAAACCAACACATTTACGGCATAACATGCTCCAAAATACTTAGATTTTTTTAAAGATTTTTAATGTGTTTATACCTAGAGGAAATTCCCATGTTTCAGATAAATTAAGTACTTCTGTTCATTACTCTACATTAGTGTAGAGATAATTTCTAATGAGCAAGATTACTCTGTAAATGATCATGGATGTTTGCTTCTTGAAGGGTGAATGGTAAGAAACAGGATATAAAGGTCAGAACAGGTCTGCCTATTCTGCCACTTCCGTGGGAACTGATCACTTAAAAGAGAAAAGAAAAAAAATAGCACCTATGGATTTTCTTCTTGGTTCTATTGGATGGTGGTATTTAGAGAGAGGAAGCCTAGAGGGAGTTAGAAGTATGCGGTTCTTTTATGTATTTTTATTGAATGGAGCCGGACCCAGAAACCTCAGTGTAAGGCACAGATGTTCTGCTAGAACTTCACCAGGCACCCTGAGAAGCCACTCCACATGTCTGTAACACAATTCTTCTCACATGAAAGATGAAAGAATTGGATTTGAAGCTCTCTGATCCACCCAAAATGTAACTGTACAACTTCACTATGAAATGAACCAGGCAAGAAGGTGTATCTACATCATAATTCTCTCATCTCCAATTTGTCTCTACTGGCATTCCAGAATTTTGAAAGATATTCTAAAGGTATCAGTGTACCTCAGTGGTGGTAAGCAGGAACAAAAAAAAATAAGCAGTATAGAAAAGTGTTTCATTCCATTACTAAACTCTGGTACTCACCTAGAAATGTCTGAGATATTTTTGGAACTTGTACAGAATGGACAATGAATATATTGCATTTACTCCTGGAAACATTAATAATGTGGAGATGTAACCACAGGACAATTCAGAATCATAGATATTTGCAAAACATCACATCATTGCCATTTAAATCATGCATATATGAAAGAATGTTGGGGAAGTCAAAGGTCACTTGAAGTTTTCATCTAATTACTCTATAGGGCCAAAAAGGCAGTCAAGATAAAGAGTGAGTAGGAGGCCCTCTGGATTACAATCCTTACTTTAAACTGCAGCTAGGATCTAGAGATACAAAGGACAAAGGTGTTGAGAAGATAAAATAAAGGTGAACAGTCTTGTCCGAATGGTATTTTTCACTTGGGAATTTAGTAAGTGCCCACAACATGTTGAGCACCTCCAGTTAAAAGAGTACACAAAATGTTGGTCTATACAGTATGTGAGTTTGCAATCAAGTTGGTGAGGAAATGAACTAATGCTCATCTCATAATTAGGAAAATGATTAGATGCTCAACTCTTGGAGACCATAACATCATATAAATCTATAAACAGGGAGGGAAAATAAAAGAGTCTATGCTCTGTAGCTCTTGAGATTTCCAGCGCGTAGTGGAGTCAATCAAGAAGTCTACATTGGAATTCTGACTTTGGCCACGCACCTGCTTTGTATTGCCCAGGGTTGCCTATGCATTAGGAACGGACATCTCCAGGAAACCATATTGCAAGCAGAAAAGCATCAATATAAAAGGTAAATAAAAGCAGTTTGCTTATAGAAGAATAACATCATTCTTGGTGATAGAGATGTTGGTAACTAAGGCAGAAAAGGATAGCAATTTTGCCATAAAAAATTACCACATGGGATGGTTTTATTCCAGCAATAACATCAGGCTTCCCCTACAATTAGGAGGCAGACTCAATTAGGAATGTGCCCTATGGGCCTTAGGGTGCAATTGTCATCCTAGGGACAAACTGCACTCAATTAGAAGAACCGCTCTTATGCATCAAGCTTACAGCTCAATTCACCAACCCAGTAAAGAAGCAGCATCTAAAACACAGGCTGATTCCATTAGCAGTTGGGCCAGACACATTAAACTGTACTAATCTTCATAACCACTCACACGATTCAGCATCTGAAAGGAGATGGAAAGCAGTCCTTGTTTTGGATCCCTGCTCCCACCAACCCCTCCCAGATTCATTCCCCTGGATGGCCAGAACGGGCTTCTGACCTTTCCTCTTCACCCTCCTCACACTCCCAAACCCAGATTTTTCTGCTGCTGGATATCTCTCTAAAACCCCACTGTGGCTATGGCTCGGCCCTTCTTACAAACCTTGCACGATTCCCAGTCCTGCCCTTTGGAGTCTACATTTCTTCTCTCTAGATTTCCCCTCTGCTTCCCATCATTATCTTATCCTGAAGCTCTCCAAACTGGGTGACCCAGAGTACTCTGCACAGATGTTGACATCTGCACAACTGGTCTCTCCACCCCTGTGAGTGTCCCTCCCCCATCTTCCCCAACACCATGGACAGGGTTTTAGAAATATACCCATACGTCCACAAATTCTTTGATATTCCTCCCTTTGAGATATGAGACCTAATTCTCCTCCTGTTAAATGTGGGATGGACTTACTGGAGGCTTACTTCTAATGAATTAAATGAAAATACCCTCAAAACTAGATTCCCCTTCCCTAATTCTGGCTTAGGCCAGCTTGTGGACGGGCCCACATAGTGAGAACAGAGGCTCCCCACCAACAGCCAGCAAAGCCCTGAGCCTTCTGCCAAGGTCCAGAAGAGTGAGCCATGGAAGCAAACCCTTCAGTCCGCTTCAGGCCTTCAAACACTGCAGTCTAAGCCAACAGCTTGAAAGACCCTGAGCAGAACCCCCCTCTGAGCTGCTCCCAAGTTCCTGGCCTACAGAAGCTGCCTGATAACTGTTTGTGGTTTTAAGGCACTGTTTGGAGATAATCTGTTATGCAACAGTAGATAATTAATTAATAATGATAACAAAGTATTGACTAAGATTGCATACTGACCATTTCCAAATGTCTAAATTCTAAGTACATTTCAAGACTCAAATGAAATACCTCCTCCCCAATCCCTCTGGCCCACCTGGATTAAAGTAGTGTCGACAATCGTATAAGGCAGAATCTTACCTCTTGAAGAGTCTCATATCTCCATACAATGATGTATTATACAGAATAGAAATTATGGATGTAGAATGGGCTGGGGTTGTGGCTCGGGGTAGAGCACTTACCTTGCACATGTGAGGTACTGGGTTCGATCTTCAGCACCACATAAAAATAAATAAATAAAGATATTGTGTCCATCTATTACAAAAGAAAGAAAGAAAGAAAGAAAGAAAGAAAGAAAGAAAGAAAGAAAGAAAGAAAGAAAGAAAGAAAGTAAGTCATGGATGTAGAAATCAAGAAATGACTATGTTCCTAACCAGATAACAGAGTCTTTGCCCATTCTTCTTCCAAGTTAAGCCAGGAAACTTTCTCTTTCACATTGTTTGTAATCTGACAACATCCCCTGGACCACGGCCATCCCTCTTACTGTGACGTTCCCTAATTTGTACGATATTAATGAAGCATCAACAGCAACATATGAAAAGTGAATAACCAACTCTGATTATTTGTATCTAAAATCCAGACTTCCCATTTCCTCTGAGTAATAGAAAATGTGAAAACTGATTATGAATTGAGCATGCAATGTTCAGAGCATTTGGCTTTTAAAAATGAAAGCACAAAAATCATTATGCTTTCCTGGAGCTCCGCAGACATAATTACATAAAGGGACAGATTCTTCCTGCCAACCCTTGTCTTGGCCCTTCTCCTGTCAAATGCTGTCAAAGCCCTTCCCCCTGCTTCTTTTATAAAATTCTTATTATCCACCAAGGTTCAGTAGTCAACAGAGCTCATATTTGGACAGAATTAGCCTCAGTGGACAAACCATGCCTACCTCTTATGCAACCAGATTTGATCCTTGATCTGATGATAAAACCTTTGAGACATTTTATACAGAGGTAATTGTTTTTATAGTAAATAAGTACCCATTTACAGATTATTGTATACCGTAAAACTTTGATTTCTGTGCGGCCTGTCAGGCATTCTTGCATATAAGACAGGAAGCCAGCTGCCCCCTTTGCCAAGCAACAATGACCAAAGATCAGTGAGTTCCCAAAGGCCAGTCATGCCCAGTCTGCTCTCAAATGTAAAGATAATATATTTTCAGTTCAAAATTTTGATAAGGTAAGGAAAATGTCATACTCTAGTTTCCAAAGCACATCCTTGGAGTTTTGTTCCAACTCTCCACTCTCAAAGTTGGGGGCCGGGGTGGTCACACCTAGAAAGGCTAGAGGCCCCTTGAGGTGTGTCAATTACATGGCCAAGCATTAGATTATAGCACATCTCTGCATTATTCTCCACACTAGATAAATGAAATAAAGATTTAGGCAATAATTCAGGGAATTTAATCAATGTTAGCCATCAATATAAGGTGATTCAAGACAGTATAATTTTAGTCCTTGGTAGTAAAAGTGTTAGGCCTGGATTTTCCAGAAAAATAACTCTATATTTCTCTTTGTCAGTGTGGATGAAACTTCAGGGGATGTAGAAGAAAACTTTATTTTTTTTCATTAGACATACCTGTCATTCAAATTGCCACTCTTTACACAAAATACTCCATGCAATCCAAACTAACAGACTCTCAGGCGCTGTTATTAGGAGTCATTTGACTAAGCTCTCCCACGTCCAAATCTTGGTTAGTTTAATCAGCATCACCTCAAGCCCTACTGCATTTTAACTGGCAGAAGAAGGCCACCCACAACACAGCCACAGATGAAAGTGATGCGCATCATAACACACCTTTCTGAATGGAAATGTGAAGAATTAGGACTACATGAAAACCTCCACCCACCACATCCCCAGGGAAAGCAAGAGGGGGAAGGAAGTTACAGGAGAATGCAGAAGAGCTCACTGAGGTAATTCCACATTCCTATGGGTGTCTGCAGAAGGCCCTAGGAAAGCGGCTGTGTCCACCTAATATGAGGAGCAATGGTATTGGCCAGTGGTGGCTCTGACAGACTATGTGAAAACAGAGACTTTGCTGACACCAATTAAAAATGCACACACACACACACACAAAAAAAAATGTTTTCAATATCAGATAAAAATTCAACTATCACATTAGTGTGTTGGCTATTACCACAGAGACAACAATAATGTCAAGGTGGCTCTGTATCCCAGCTTGTCTCTCTGTTTTTACTCTTTGAAGAATGTGTCTCTTGGACAACAAATTATATAATCACTCAAATTTTAAATATTTCGAAAGAAATAACAATGACATAATAAATGCATGATAAATCTTAAAGAAAGCTCTCTTATTTACTTTGTGCATTCTGATGTTCCTCAGTTTCTGGAACTGAGTAAATGTACAATTATCATCAATGTTCAACTTGACCATCTAATCCAATTAGGAATCTCTCTCTCTCTCTCTGTGTATGTGTGTGTGTGTGTGTGTGTGTGTGTTCCCCCCCTCTCTCTCTCACACACACACACATGCACACACACATTACATATACTTACACACACAAACAACACATTTTTCTGGTGCTTCCTTTACACATTAGCCCAAACCATATTGCAGAAAAGAATTGGCTCTTATTTGTCAATGAGTGTATAACTTATCAAATACCAAGATTGAGACCCACTTGCTCACTTTCTCTTCCTATTTTCATTTCATAAGATTCTAGAGTTAAAAGCATATTACTTAAAATGTACTATATTAACATGCTCAGAAATCATTGTAGGTTGGATTGCATATACATAAATAGTGACAAAATACACTGCCCAACCCCTAGTTGTACTAGAAAAGAATTCTGGCCTCCTGGCCAGTGATTACCCTAAGCTCTGGCTTCAGAGGCTAGGAGAGTATCTCCACCTGGGGGTGACTCACAGGACCCCACTCCTCAAGGGCACTGTTCCAGATACTGTCCAGCTACAAAGAAAATTACCTGCCTTGTTTTTCTTACCTATTTGTAAATTTATTTTATTTTGATAAATAATTAAGCATGGCTCTTGCTTGCATGGTTAGAATAGCAGGAAAAACAGAAAATAGACATCTATAGTACAAAATGTGATATAAGTACCACCGAGTAGCTACAAAATACTACCAAAGTTCAAAAGAAGGAAGAAAGCAGGAATCGTAAAGCACTGGAAGTGGAGAGCCCTGACATTGCGTTGGGTTATATAATAAGATTACCTAAGAGCAGGAAGGTCAAGGGGGAAGGACATGCAGCTCAGGTGGAAACAGCATAAATAAAGGTATGGGGTTCAAAGGTGGAGAATACAATTGGAATAAAACAATAATTCAAGCCCACAGAACAGCTATTAGAAGAAAGATATGGCCTGTTTAAAAAGGGTAGATTTCTTCTACGTCTATTATAGCTGGAGAGAGAGATTGAGAAAGGAAGGAGAATGCGTTCACGGCATTTGTGCACACATGAGCGTCCCTACAACTTTATTGAAAAATGTCCATAATTGCTAAATGCTCATTTGCAAAGTGCAGAGATTGAATAATCTCCTGCTGCACACGTTTGCACAACAGCTGCTTTTTTCTCAGAGAAAGAGAAAATCTGCCAGGAGCCCCACAGAGACCTATTCTATCAAAGATTCAAATTGCATGTGAGAATCAGGAGACAGAATAGCCCAAATCCACACCTGTAAAATTTCTTAAGTTCATGTTCAGCAGCTCAGATCTGAGGCTCACGCTGCATTTGCGGATCAAGTGCTGGAAGGAGGCAGAGCCTGGGAGAAGCAATTACTCTGTGGAAGCTGACACGCCACCGCGTCTTCTGGATTCAGTGACAGAGCCTTGCTTTCTCCACTCGAAGTCTCAATCAGTTTGATTGATGCACAGATATGTTCCTCTCCCTCCTCCCTGGGGAGGGCAAGGAATATGAAGTGCAATCTTGCAGATGGAAAGTGGTTTAATACACATCATCTTAATTTCCAATGATGGAGAAAGAAGGAAAAAGAACAAGAATTCTAAGTAGCAGAGAAAGGTTCAAGGTTAATTTGATTGGCAATATATGAAATGCCACTTACCTCAGGCCATTTCAAATTGCCCCTCATTCTCTCCGCAGTGAATGAAATTATTCTTTCCAAAGACAGAGGGATCAACCGATAATGGCGGTTATTACATATTCATACACCACTTTACATTCTGAGGCTCGCTCGGCAGGAATTCTCGCAAGTCTCTCTTCACAGATGCCCTACCAGAGAGGTGAGGGTGGAAAGGAGTGAGGACTCACCGGCACTTTTTAGTGGACAGAGGAACAGCGATGGGCCGCACACCAGCCTTGTCTGGGAGACATCACACCTGTGCCACGCGGGTGATCCACGCTCTGCCTCCCCTTTTGCCTGGACTACCTACGGCCTCTGGACCTCCCAGGGGATGTACTTTTCTAAGACTTGATACATTCATGAAGGACACACGTATTTTTGCAACTCATACTTTTAACAATCAAGAGTACTTCCCAGTGTTCCTCCAGCAGTGCTACCGAGAGGCTGAAACAGTCCCTTTTTTAGTAATATAGGATAATTCTGTATGTTGAGGATGACTTCCAATCCTAGATAATGGAAGAGACTTTTTAAAAAATTAAGAATTTTTTTAAAAAAAAGGAAAACAACAGAAATCGTATCCTAAGTTTTTATGTGAAGTTGAGTTTTTATGTAAAGTTGAGTTTCCAACTCACACAGACCCTGGGAGCATGACCTCCGTGAAACTGGAGCGAAATCAATTCTACCAACACCCATGTGCTGCCTCTAGCCTCAGCCTGCGGATTTCAACTCCCATACAAACCAACCCAAGTCACAAGGTCAAAGGCCTGGCCAGAGATGGGGCTCCGAACTACAGCTGAAGACAGGCTGAACAGGAAAGGCGGGCACCTGAGTGTAAACCCACCCACTCTGGAAAAGACACAGGCAGTTTCATTGGGCTCAATCATTAGCCTTGCCGTTTTATTTATTTTTTTTTTATTGGTTGTTCAAAACCTTACAAAGCTCTTGACATATCATATTTCAAACATTAGTTTCAAGTGAGTTATGAACTCCCATTTTTACCCCAAATACAGATTGCAGAATCACATCAGTTACACATTCACCTTTTTACATAATGCCATACTAGTAACTGTTGTATTTAAACCATGATCTCTCCCTTTCTCTCTCTTCCCAGTTATTTAGTGACATGGCCAATTGCCGAATTGCTATTCATGATTAACTCTCCCCCTTCAAGGTCAGTGACAGCCCTGATGTGATGACAGTGCCCAAGGCAACACAGGACTCAGATAACCCTTGGAATGCTGACCTCTCATAAGCAGAGTGTAATTAAAGGTGTGCCTGTGCCCCAGCCAACTGTTTGAAACCTGATGTCTCTCAATTTATCCAGAACATCTGTCCATGAATGATCTTCACAAGCCCATAGTTCAGGGCAGTTTTTATAGAGCACTAAAAATATGCATGAAATTAATGACAGAAAATAAGCCTGAACTTACTTTCTAAATTGACTCTAAGAATTTGATTTTAAATGATTTAAATTTTATATACTGTTGGATGATATCAGGTGAATTCCAACACTTTAGGAGTAAACTATTGACCTGTTCTTCGAGTCCATGTTTAGACACACATGTGTTTCTTGAAGAATTGCTACTTAGAAAAGTTCTGACCAGAATTGTTTTCAGTGCAAATGCTTTTTTATTACTAATTGAATTGGAGCTCCCAAAAATATAATGTCAAGAGGAAGAGAAAGAGAAAGAAAGTTCCCACTAAAATTGTACTAGAATAGTCTTGCCACAGTCCCCTAAACATTACTGGGGAATGCCAGATGCATGTTGACTTCCTATGTCTCTCTACACAAGGACATTGCTTAAGAAACAAAAAGTTACCTGGAGAAAAGAGTTGATTCATCCAAGTTCAGCAGTAAATCAGGTTGAAATGATCAACCTTGAGTAAAGAAACACACTTTGGAATTAGGAATGTGTTTAGATAAACTAAAGTCATTAAAAAAAAAAAAACTAGGGGTTTATGTTTTAAAATATAAGAGCATCTAAAAGATATCCTTGTAACCCAGAATGGTAAGAGCAAAACGGAATGAGCAAATATCTGAGAGAAAAATTTGCCAAGGGTTGACTCTGGGGATTGCTCAGATGTCCATCAGAGAGGGACAGAGACAGAAACAGAGTGACCAACAGCCAAGTCCTGTCCTCAGCAGTGCAAGGCTCAGCGGCAACCATGCGGGTGTTTTTCCAGCTACTCCCCAGACTTTAAATTGCCATTGCTCATCTACAAAATGAGGATCATGATACCTGCCCCTAGGGTCGTGAGGATCACGTGAATTAAAAACCTAGGACCATGCCTAGCATGCAATCAGCTCTCAGCAAATGAAGGCTGGTGCTCTATGTCACAGGTGTCGTGTTTTTTTCCCTTCTGTGGTTAGCCATGAATTCATTTTATTGGTAAAAACATGTACTTGACCACAGTCCTTTCCTCCCAAGTGACCACAGAGCATGCACTGAGGGTCTGCGCTCCATGCAGATGGAGAGCCCAGCTGATCCACGTCAGCTTCAGCAGATGCCAAGTTGACTGTGAGTTTGTTACCAAAAGCTTGGTCCTTGTCCCTGATACCAATCCAACAATGAGAGCTTGGTTTTGAGAAAAAGGAAAAGGAAGTTTTATTGCTTTGCAAGCAAAGGAGAAGCACAGGGAACTCCCATCCCAGAGGCTGTGATTTTGCCCATGAAGGGGAACAGGAGGTTTTTAAAAGGCGACTCAAAGTCTCCACTCCATGTGTAAGCATAAAATGAACCTCTGGTCCAGATGCAGGACAAACCCTGCGTGACTCCACTTGCAAGAGCCACCTAAAATCGTCACACTGGAGACAGAAAGCAGAATGGCAGCTGCCAGGGGATGAACGTATGGGGAGAGGTTGTTCAGCAGGTGTCAAATTTCAACAGATATAAGGTTGAACACCTACAGTTCAACAGGTATGAACACAAGCAAGTTATAGAGTTAAACTCTATAGCTCTGGGCCTATAGTTAACAATACTGCATTTTACACTTAATTTTGTGAAGATCTCATGTTAAGCACTCTTCCCCAAATAATAAATAATTGGAAGTGAACTGTAGCTGACAGAGTTCTGAGACTGTCCAGGAAGCATCAATTCAAAACTTCAGAGGTCTTCCAAGCCTACTTCTACACAAAAGTGGATTATTTGGCAAAAAGTAAATAAATAAAGCTCTATGTTCAGCAGGCCTGAGTAAGGTCTCTCAGAAGGATCCAGGTGTACTCCAAGTAAATAAGAGCCAAGCAGGAATGTAAGCAATCAATTTGGGAGAACTCATAAGCATCTGAAAGTCAGAGAAGTAAAAATACTAACTCACATAATGGAAAGCGCCTCTGGCAACACAAAGCCATTAGGCCTTGTAGCTCTTCCCTTTCAAAAGCTCTCAAAAGATGAAAGCCTGGTCTTGCAGCCCCACCCTGGGTTCCATCCAGGAGACCCACACCCACACTCTTCCCTCCACTCTGGTCCCCAGCACTCTGTCCTTCAGCATTTGGCTCAGATGCATGCACATATGCAACTTTGGAAGGCCTTCAAGCCCAAGTGCATGTTCTAAATGGTAGACCAGTGTCAGCCATAGCTTTAGCTAACACATGAAGCCTAACAACAACAACAACAAAAAAAAAAACAAGCAAGACTTGCTTTCATGGTCTTCAATACTGGCAATTTTTCCTACCTTGAATCATTCTCATCCATACATTCCCTAAAACGGCCCAATTTTACTCACAATAAAAAGTTGGGTTATGTGCAATACCATGTTCTCCTGATAATTATTCATAACATTTTGGGGTAATTTTTACTGTTTTGATAAATACACTCATCTTCTTGTTCTCTCACTTTTGCATTTTGAACATTGGTATAAATTTTAAATCTTATGAACGATCCGTAGCTAACCACAGCTTCACATTACAGACATTGTCCTCTCTCCATTTGTGTCTTAGGTGTTTGAATTATCAGTTGAATGTAGAGCAGACATTTTTCAATTTCATCCATCATTCACATTTTTGTTAGCTTCTCCATTTAGCCCCTGCCTCTGTAAGTACTCAAGAAAATCCGTAGTGGTACCAACCCAGGAGTTACTAATGAAAGGGAGCCATTATGAAGAACGATATGAAGAATGAAATTTAATTGTGAATTGTAAGGCTTTATAACTACCAGGCATAAAGCTAAGTACTTTACATTCATGACCTCATTTCATCTTTAGGACGATTTCCACACTCATTTTACTGATGACAAACTGAGGCTGGAAGATACTTAGCAATATGACAAAGATCACATAGTTGAGAAGAGACAAAATTCAGAATCCTGCCTGCTAGTCCCAGAACCTAGACTCTTAAGCATTAAACCATGTGCATAAAACTTCAAGTGCTCTTTTATGCATGTGCTTTTGTTCAAACTACTTTTCAATGTTGAAGTAGCCAAAAGAAATGCATACATAATGAAATAAAGGCTTTGGCACTTTAAAACTCCTTTAAACTTCCATTTTTTTTCCTTCTAATGTACCTCCTTGCTATTACCTGGTTTCCATTCAGTCACAGTTAGAAGGCAATAAAAGGGTCACTACACAAATGATACTAAAATAACACAGGTAACCAGCGCAGCAATCTGTAGGAACACAGAACAACATGAAAGCAAAGTCTACAGCCTCCCCACATGGCTTCGGCCGCCTGCCCAGCACCCTGGATTCACAGCAACCAGCCACACGCCACAGAACTTCTGAGTTTCTGCTCATAGTGAAATTTCCATCTCTGATGTGTTATTATGGGCTTTCTAGAACAATCTGCGTAAGGTCGTATTTGCATAAGTCAAGTGTTCCAGGGTCTGTACAGCGCCTTAACCTAATACAGGATTAAATCGCCATCGAGGGCTATGATTAAGCCTCCAGATTGCCCTAAATGCCAGCCAGCAGCCACTTAAAGAGAACGGCTGAAAATGCAGGCAGGACACGGCAGTCAACCTCCCCAACACCTGGAAGCCTCAGAAACCCTTCAAGAGAGCGCTTGGCCTCCCCTGCGTCCTTTTATTCAGTAACTCAGTACAATCGGAAAAGTCGGTGTGTGCTGGGGACAATGAGGGGATTTCAAAAGACCAGGCGTGGTGAGACCGTTGGATTGTCATCCGTGGAAAGCAGGCACTCGTTCGCCCGGTGGTTCCAAATTGACATCCAGAAGTCCTGGCCCTGCTGCCAAGCAGCTTCAGGATTGAAAGAAAAAGGCCAGTTAATACAGCCACCGGTCCTCAATCTGTCCTTCAACTAGTGCGACTGTGTTTTCATCTGTCAAACACGCTGAGAGCCCAGGCGTGGTTTGATTGCAAAGAGAACCTGATGTCAAATATGAGGAGAGACAGGCCACCAGCTCAGGGCAGCTTTCACCTCTACTTACCCCACTCTGGGGAGGACGTGAGACCCAGGATTTTGCCTAGAAAGCCAAGGCCGGACAGGGGCAAAGCCTAAGGTGGAAGCCATGTATTGGGGGTTTCTGGTCTGGCACCCGCCCCCTGCACCTCGAGCTTTCCTCCACCTCTTCTTTTGCCATTCTCTGCACCCACTCTGGAATGTCCATTGCTATTTTTCCTAATGTTGGTTAATATGGAAGAATATGAGGCACACAGATAGTTCTTCCATCAAATCTTTAAAAAGTGGGCAGACCTGTGAGTGGTCTTTGGACCTTGGGGGGAGCTATACCTGCTCCAAATCCCATACGGATGAGGTCTGAGCACATGCATTTTCCTGTCCAGCCTATTTCCTGCAGTAATTACCTTGTTTCATTTTCTAGGCCTAACTGAACCCAGGCACATCTTTCGACTCAACATAGAAATTAGCCTTTCTGTAAAAAAGTGCAAAAATACTTATGCTGCTGGGAACACTACAAGTTTATCGTTTGATAGGGCTTTGCAGATCCAACTCCTTGAACCTATAAGCTAAGAAAATTGAGACCCAGCAATGTTAGACGATGACATGAGGCTGTTAGTATCTAAGCCGAGGCTGAATCAGAGCAGCAGGGCTGAGCCGGCCCCCCCCCACTACACAGTCCAGCTGGGGCAGTCAAACCCCCAAGGGGAGTTTCAAAGGGCCCAATGTCCTTTCCGACTTTGGTGGCCCTGTTCATAGCTGCACACATGACACATGGCACATGATTGGTTGGCAGCTCAGAGAAAACTTCCTTGCTACATTGGCAGGGCCCTGACTGCCCGGCACTGCCAGGGACCTTTGTTATGCGTTCTCATAACCCTCACTCCTTTCCTTCTTAGCTTCTTCTGTCTTGCTTACCCTGTGATTTCCTGATCCTAGCACAAGGTCTAGGACATAAGCAAAAGTCAGATGAACGAGAAAACGAGTAACTGTATGATCAAGTGAATCTCACTATCCCACAAGTGCTTCTATTAGTAGACTTATTACATAGTATTTATACCGTGCATTCATGTTTCATTCGCCCTGAAAAACTAGGAGCTTTCTTGAGAGCCGTATCTGTGCCTTGTAGTTCTGACAGTGCCTCGTTTATGCCTTGTTAATCCAAAGAAGTCAGCTAATAAGTATTCTTCAAGTACGTAAGTTTATTTATGTTCATTCACAAAACCGAATGATCTTGGACATCTTATGGAATCAAATATATATACTCATGGTTCAAATGACTGACTGGTGGGTTGATTGATAAAACTCCAAAAAAATTAAACATACCAAGGGTAATAGTTTTAGGAATCATGATAAAAATTGAGTGTTTGGGGCTGGGGATGTGGCTCAAGCAGTAACGCGCTCGCCTGGCATGTGCGGGACGCTGGGTTCGATCCTCAGCACCACATAAAAATAAAATAAAGATGTTGTGCCTGCCGAAAAATGAAAAATAAATATTGAAAATTTCTCTCTCTCTCTCTCTCCTCTCTCTAAAAATAATGAGTGTTTTATGGAAACTTGAATAATGCCCCTTTGTGACATGATTCTTCTTAATTCTTTCCTTCCATCTTCTCTTTGCTTCCCCAGTCGGTACATCAGTGTCTATTATATAATACCCATCGTGGAATAAGTTCTTAACTTTTGTTCAGAATACTGTGCAAAGAGAAACCATGCCAGGAACGTAGATCCCTCTCTCCACATCACTTCAAGTTCATTGATTCATAGCTTCAAAAACCAAAAAGGGGCCGAAGTTCAGGGTAACCACTTATGACTGTGAGCATCACGGCATGTAATCAAATAGTCACAGAGCTACTGCTTATTAGATTTGAGAAGGTCACTGTGAGCATGGCTCAAGGGTGAGTGCCTAAGTGTAGTGGGCAATGCCTTGGATTATCTGTACCTTTTAAAAACACCTTTGCAAAGCAGATGACAGCTGTGGAAAAGAGAACACACACACACCCACACACAACACACACCCACCCACACACACACACACACATGTTTCCCACTAATATTTTGGCTTCACTTTTGAAATACTACAAGGTTTATTCTACAAAATGGAAACATAACAGAGACAGCTTCTCAACAGCTATTGAAAATGAAAAAACAACAGGAGTTAGTCTTTGATCTTTCGGCCATATTGCAGGTGGGATGAAAAGAACAGACTCCCTTGGGCAGCAGGTGCGTGTGCACATAAGTGTGTGTGTGCTCTGCTGTTAACCTTGTGCTCCCAGGAAAGGAGGGCCCATTTATAACCGAAATCTATCATTGATGTCAAACATCTTGTTTCATGTTATCACTTTGTTATTTCTTCACCATACATCTTGCTAAAATGATACTAAGTGGCTTTCTTTCCCTGTCTCTGCCCATCTATTGTGAAGAAGTTAAAAGCAATGAGTTCTGCATGAGGCAGGCACCAAGCTACTTAACCTGTCTCAAACCTTGAGTATACAAAGGCAGCACCCTGTGGGCATGCCACCTGTTAGAGAAGCTCCCACATGAAGTGTAAAATATCCAGAAGTTAGAGATTCCATACATCCTGGGTCCCAGCTAAACACTAAACTGGTATCACACATTATTTGGGCATGTCCAGACAATCGGTCAAGTAAGCCCCTCTGGAGTGTAACTGGAGAACATGATAAGAAACCTCACAGAGATTTTGTGAAAGGAAAGAGAACACAGGCAGAAGGAGAATGACACAGAATGAAAACCTCTGAGAATAACGAGTTCTGTTAGTCAGTTTCCATTGCTGTAATAAAATACCTGAGATAATCAACTTATGAAGAGGAAAGTTTCGTTTTGGCTAACAGCTAAGGAGCTTTTAGTTCATTGCTCTGGAGTTTTGTACCTTTGGCATGGTAGTTTGTCAGAGCAGAAGTGTCTGCCAGAGTAAGACTATTGATCTCTTGGCTGGGAAATGACAGAAAAAGAGTAGAAGACCTCCCAGTCAGCCCCACTTCCTAAAAGTTTCCACCACTTTCCAAAGCAGAGGACTAAGCTTTGAATACGTGGACCTCTGGGGAACATTCCAGATCCAAACAGAGCAGGTCCTCTTGACTTTTTCTCCCACTTTAGTTGACAAAACCTGACTGAAGCCTGGGGGGAAAGAGGGGCCAGAATGACTGCTTCATAAAACCCCTCTGCTTAGGAAAACACCCCCTTCTCTACCCAAAATAACAAAACAATACAATAAAAAGCTGGGAGGAGGAGGACAAGGGACAGGAAGAGGGACAGGGAAGAGCAGCGCCAGCCAGTCGGCCTCACAGTCAGGAGTGCAGCCATCCCAGCACCTGGGCTCTGCAAACCGAGCACAACCCTGCTCCCTGGAGGGGTGTGTTCCCACCTGGCAATACCAGATGTGCTCCGCAGCAGCTGGGGGAGTTTCTGAAGCGTTTGAAGTCCTGTGTGAGCCTCTGGGGACAAGTGAAATGTGGGTCATTACTAGTAAAGTGCCCCCATTTGTACCTAAACCCAGGGAGGCCTATGGAAACTCAGGAGAGACACATATGGCTTTACATACTTTTAAAATCTAAATGACCATCAAATATATGTGTATTGGGGGTCTGGAACCCACGTGATCAAGTTCAGATTGCATTTTAACAAAATTTATTAGCCGTCAGTTACATACAGTCCATTGGACCTAGTTCCTTGTTTAAAAGTCGTCTTAAACACTGTCCTTTACGTACTGAGCATGGTGTATTTCTGATGGAATACTAGGACAAACTCCTACATCAGAACATGCACCTCGGTGACTTCTCAGAGTAGAGGAGCTGGCTTTCTGACAACTTGACATTCATGTCACTGCCATCAACCAAATCAGCCAGTTTCGTTCGAGGCCTCTAAATTCCAAAGGAAAGTGTCAAGAATTTATGCCTTTGCTCTGAAGCAAAAGAAATGGAGGCACCTCAAGGTAGAGGCCACCGGCTTAGGGTGATACATAAATTTAAGGTTATCAATTTCAAGTTTAGTTACCTGTATTCCCCTGGTAACCAACAGCATGAGAAGTGACAACTGACAGCAAGAGACAGGACCAAGGAAACAAAACACCACAAGAATCTGTGTGCTTGATGGGCTGCAAGGGCCCAGGCATCTCCACAGCCCTGAGGGCACATGCATCACAGCACATCCGTTCAATGTCTAAACGTCAATGTCTCCAAGCCATCCAGAGGAACTGGGCAGCGTCCCATCTCTTCTGCTAATCCACACGACACAACACACCCAGACTCCTTTAGCTTTGCTTGAACTATCTCACTTTAAGGCTTAAACGCTGGAATATCCTTCACCAACTGTATATAGACTGGAGACAGCAAGTTAGCAGAAAACCAAAATGAGCCTCTAGGTTCCGGTGCCTGGAAACTGTGTGCAAAGGGATGAGGATTTCAGAATTCAACAGAACCTAAGTAGTAGCTTCCTCTCCAACCTCATATGTTGTAGGCACAATCATTGCTTTCTAGAGAGATAAGGGAATTACTCGGGGTCACAACTCAGTGATGGGAAGAACTGGGACAAGAATATAGGTCTCAAGAATTCTAGTCCCATATTCTTGCCATCAAAATGTGCTGTCTTTACTAAGACAGTCAAATGGGACTCAGAGCTTACTCACTAACCACCTGTCATTGGCTGTCCCTTTCACAGGGGGCATGCTGTGCCAAGAGGCTACTGCTTCCGTGTGCATAACCCAAGTAGGAGAATGAGGAAGTTGGCAGATCACAGCATTCACCACTGGAAGTAGGTGGAGTGTTTTTGTTTTTGGTTCCAGGGGATTGAACCCAAGGGTGTTTAACCACTGAACCATATCCCCAGCCCCTTTTATATTTTAGTTAGAGACAGAGTTTTCTAATGCCAGATTCATGGGACCCCAATAGACCTCCAGGAGCCGAATCCAATGCAATCACACAAGAGTCTTTATTGCAAGCTCCAGCCTGGTCTCACAGCTGTTTCCGATGCAGCAGTCCCAGGGAGTGAGTCCTGGTCCTTTGTTCAGTAAGGATTTATAGGTTTTGGGGGATACTCTATGCATCATAACATCACACAGCAAATCATTCCATACTGCGGGAAAATCAAACAACAACTCTTAACATTGATTAGCACATTCACTGGCAGGAACAAGTGGGGTCGGAGTGATTGGTTAGTACAAAAGGGGGATTCCTTTGAACTGATTGTTTAAGCCATGAGGGGTGTACATGCTAAACTTCATGGTTTCCCAACATGTTATCAACCACCATAAACTACTGGGAGGGTCATCTGGCATCCCAGGTATTTTGCCTGTCTCATGCTGATTGGTGGTTGCTAGGGGGTTGCTTTGGGTCCTCACCTAGCCTGACTGAATCAGGGACACCTGGTGCTGTAGATCTCTCCTGTTATTTACAAACAACTCAGCAGGGTGTCTATCTGCCTAGAAAGGCTCTGTGGGTTTTTCCAAGAACAAGGGTCACACCCGCCCCCTTCCTTAGGACAGGTCTTGAGATAGAAGCTGCTATTATTTATTTTCAAAAATGGAGTCACATCAGTTTGTCAGTTTCACTAAGTTGTCAGGGCCTCGATAAGCAGCTGAGGCTGGTTTTGAACTTGCATACCTCCTGCCTCAGGCTGCCGAGGTGCTGGCATTACAGCCATGAACCACTGAAGTAGATAATTTAACCAACTGTTTCCATATGTTTCAGCTTGAGAGATTCAATGAAGGAAAATTATATCCTACAAGAATATCCAAGGAAATGAGGGGGACGTCCATGCATACCTCTTGCACAACATTTCAGCTTTCTAATGTGTTAAAAACCTACTACGTGTGGGAAGTCTGCCTACCCTTCAAGAACACTAAGTCCTTAAATGTACCCAGTTCAGTCTCCAAAGGGTGACCTCAAGTCTTCCAACAGTGCCTGTGAAATTTAATAATTGGAAGGCCAATACCAAATCTCATTTATTGCTGCTTTAAATGAAATAGATCACAGTTAATAAAAAGCCTGCAAATTAAAGTAACCCAGCAGTCTTAACTAGCAATTAAAATGACTTTTTTTTTTCTATAAAAGGTGAAACCATATGCTGGAGCAGGTTTTTTTTGTCACATACAAGATAAATGAGCAGTTTGACCCAGCAGGGAATAGCACTGGTTCATCTAGGAGGATCCATCTTAGAATTGAAATCTCTTTGAGAATGTCAGGATCCTTGATAGCAATTACCTGAAGGCATGGGCTCAAGAGCCATCCCACAAATCCCGCCCCCAGGGTAGAAAGGGGGAACCAGAGTCCGATATCATGAAGGTCGTGTTTGAAGCGTGGATTCCAACAAAAGCCGAACCTGACTGCCACCCTCCTCACAAGTACTGACAGGGGTATGCGCCCTTACTCCAGTAGGACACAGGATGGAGTGCAGGCTAGGGGAGGGGAGCACTTGGTCACATCCAGAGCAAGGCCAGAGGATTCCTGCAAACATGCTGGAAGGGATAAATGTGCTCTGGAGACTACCAGTCACCCTCTAAGAAGGCTGCAGTGGCTTACGGAGCTACACAATGTCACATAATATAATATGACAGCATCCAGTCTCTGCAGGCTCTGCTGTCTGGAGGACTTTTCCACAAGTGTCTGGACTTGACTCAGCATTCTCACTTGCTGGATAGGAAAGGAACAGAGACAGTAGAAGTGGCTTTTTCAAAGGAAAAGCAGAAAATGACTAGTGAGAACAAAAGACAGAAAGAAAACTTGAGTAGAAAGAAAGAAAAGATAGACTAGATATGTTGAAAGGTAGACTGGTGATAGACAGGTATCTAATGGCAGTAGGGATGGGTGGTTGGTGGTTGGACCAGCGAATGACCAGAAAGGAAGAAGAGTCAAAGACACACTTTTTACATGTCTACACTATTCTGGTCACTGAACTTCAAGCTTTCCCCCATGCATCAGCTTGAACACTACAGCTGTAATGCACACAGGTATTTTGCTTTCTTTACACATAAACTATCAGCATAATTAATAACTTTACCAAAGTTGAAGTTACATCTCAGTTCTAGGTGGGCATAAAACCCTAGGGTTTTCCATTAACCCACACGGCTTCTCATTCAAGGTCATGCCAAAAATCATGCTATTTTAGAGACAGAATGCATGTCACCTCCAATTAATGCATAATTATGAACTACACCCTGAGCATACTCAACCATTTAACACATGCATCCTACAAAACATCAGTATAAAAAGTCAAGAGAGAGCAAGCAGTGCCTGCCAACCCTCTGTCTGTCTGATGGCAAGGGAGAGGCACTTTTCTGACTACTACTGTCTTCTGTCTTCTCTGGTCTCCACCTTCCTCATGGTCCCCATACTCCCAGCACCCAACTGTCTTTCCATACCATTGGTTCTCATGTGGTAATGGACATGGAAATTGCCTAGGATTTAGTCAAAATGCAGATTCTGGCTCAGAATTTCTGGAATCTGAGATTCAACAGTTCTAACAAGTCCCCAGGTGATACTGGTGCTTCTAGCCTGAAGACCACCCTTTAGGAGACTAATCCCACTCTAAACCCCTTATTAGGGGGGGAAAAAATCAAACCTCGTTAGACATAGAAGGCTATGTAGCATCATTCTATGGGCACTAAGAACATTTAATACAACTAATAAGAATGAATGTGACCTGGATTGGGGGATTTAGGCTGTAGGTACACTTGAAGGAGGAGTCTCTGTGAGTCATAGAAACCGCAGTCCCCAACAATTCACCCAGATGCAGCTGTTAGCAAAAAAAAAATACAAATTTTTTAACAACACCATCTTGATGCAATTTAAATATATATTTACTTCTTTTTCATGATCTTTCACCCATTTAATTTTCTCTGAGAGATTATTCAGGTCACTTTTTAAATGGGTTTCAGTGTTTCTAGGGCTGCAGCTCATTATGAAAATGTTCACAGCAGATAGAATCTTGCTTCGGCATAGCACTATTTTAAAGCTGGCAGACACTGAAATTGGTATGCAGATATTGTACCATAAACATTAATTTAGTATTATGTGGAAGGTTGATTGATTAATAAATACATAAGCCAGGAAGCCTAATTTAACTCTTAATTCACTTTTTTTTTATTTCACCAAGAGGGAAAAATTAATCTAGAAGTGTTGATTGATTGAGAAGTTTAGTCCCGTCTATTCGGCAATGGAAAATGACCATGAACCTGGGACTCTGCAAACTGCATCATTTGCAAAATAAACCCGATCAACAAATTTCATCATGTGGTGATTGATGGTCAGAAAGGAACGGCTGTAAGGGATCATGAAGGAGCAGAATATATATTCCACAGAGGAAGCAGCCCACCATGCAGGATGGATAAAGAAGAAATAATTAGTAAATATTTTCTGCTCAGAGGTGGACACAAATGAAAGAAAATACACTTGAAATTTTAAAAATTAATGAGCATCAGGGCAGCCCAGTGGACTAGCAAATTAAAATCATTACATTGCATTAAGAATGTACAGGATATAAATGTATCTTAGCTATCGTGGGACCACTGCAAAGACTGATGAGAGGAAACAACGCAGACTCTTGCGATGATTAAAAGGTCACATTTATGAACCAAATGTTCTACGTCCAGATTTAAATAGTGTTGATTTTTTTCCCTAAAAGCAAGGGATACATACTCATTGTTGTCATTTTGAAGAGTCACAATTAAGCAGAGCAAGACAATTGCTTATAAATTAGACCTGCATCTTCTTCCTATAATTCTGTTTTCCTTTTCCAGCTCATATTTACACAAGGACAATCAAGGTCAAGTGCTAAGCCCTAAGCTTTGGAAAGCTGGCATCGAAATCATCTAAACTGTTAGTATTTACTGTGTTCATGGATCGAATGTTTGGAAGGAAGGAAGGTAAGAAGGCAACATTTGAGGACTTGCCATAATAGGAAACACAAATTTCTGATTTGCAGCTCTGCAGGTCAGAATGCTCTATGCAATGGGGTCCTCTGCTATGAGTCTCAGGGGGCTGAACCTGGGGCATCAGCAGGATTGTGTTCTCTTCTGAAGTCTCTGGGAAAGAACTTGCTTCCAAGTTCATTTAAAGGTATTGCTTGAATTCAGTTCCCCACAGTGGTAGGGCCAGGTCCCCATTTCCTTGCAGCTCTCAATGGCTAGATCTTACACCTAGAGGTGCCCACATTCCTTATCTTGCTTTCTATGTGGCCCCTCTAGCTTGGTGGGTACCCTTCACACTTTGAATCTCTCAACTCCAACCAGGGAAATTTCTCCACTTATAAGGGTTTACTGTGATTAGATTGGGCCCACCAGATAGTCAGCAATAATTTTACTATCTTAAAAGTCCATACACCTTAGCCCAGTGCAGTGGCACATGCTTGTTATCCCAGATACTCAAAGAGTCTATGGCAGGAGGGTCCCTAGTTCAAGATCAGCCTGGGAAACTTAGAGAGATCCTGTCTCCAGATAAAATAAAATAGGGCTGGGTATGTAGATCAGTGATCAAACACTTGGCCAGCATGCACAAGGCAGTGGGTTCAGTTTCCAGTACTGTAAAAATAAATAAGTAATAATTAGATCAATCCATAAACCTTAATTTTCTGCACTGTTTCTTTTGCATATGATATGTTCACAGGATTCAGAGGTTGGGGTGGACAGTTCTAAGGGGTCATTCTGCCTACCATAGTTAGCCTGACGTGAGACCCCAGGATTTCCATTTCTAACAACAAGTTCCTAGGTGATGCTGAAGCTGCTGGTCTGGGGACCACACTTTAAGAAGCCTGCTCTAGATTCCCCCAGTACAGTCCCGTAGCATTAGCATCACCTGGCAGCTTGTTAGAAATGCAGAAACCCAAGCCTCATCCCAGATTTACTGGAGTAAGAAGTTGAAGTTGAACAAAATCCCCAAGTAATTTATATGCATGGTAAAGTTTGAGAAGCATTGTTACACAGCAGATGAATAGAGTAAATTGCTTTATTTATTCCTCACACATTTTGGAAAGATAGTTTCTCTGTTGTCCAGTCATTACTCCTTCCCCCACCCCCATCCCCCAGCAGGGTGCAGAGAGAGTATCTTACTTACAAAGTGGTGCTTGTCCAGAACTCCTGCACTGTCTCTCCAAATAGCTTCAATTTGCTCATTCCCACTCCCAATTTTAATACAAAAAGATCTGGAGAAACTCCCCATGATCCCAGCCCTAGAAATGTTTAGCAGCCTGAATACCTTCAAGTGGATTTTACCATTCATTGGACTGCCTTGAGGGGGATTTCCCTCCTTTGCTCACTACCTTGAGGGGGATTTCCCTGTCACATCCCAGTTCAATGAGAACAGATTAGATTACAAACAATGCTCAGAGGAGCTCTAGAAGGAACTGCAGAACTGGCCATCATCCAGGACCAGAGACAGGGTGAGGACCATCAGATGCAGCATGCTCTGCATTTACTTCACCATTAATGGAATTTCCTCAGTCCTGGGAAGAGATTCAGCAGAATCTAAGGGCCCCAGAGGAGGATGAAATATCATTAACCATTTAACTGGAGATGTTATTGGCTTTTTGTGAGTTACCATTACATGAGAAGGACCGCAGTTAGATGTATTGAAGAGGACAGCAGAAAGATGCAGACAGCCTGTGACTAAATACACAGCGAGTTTCCATCTCTGTCCCCAAAATTCCTAAATGGAAGTCTAATTAGATAACTAGAGGAACGTGGGATATGTTCCAAGATGTAGACATTAACTGAAAATTAATTATCTCCAACTCTCCTGCATTTTCTTAACTTAAGGTGAAATAAGGAGAACAAAATGAATATGAAAGGAAGTTTGGGAATGATAATGAGAAGATAAAGGGCACAGTGCAGTGCTGTCAAGTAAATTATATCTGCAAAAGATAAACCAACAACCCCCCTTTTCTCTCTTTCTCTCTCTGACTGCCCCACACACGCACACACAAACTGAGCTGTTTCGTTTTGTAATGCACAGTGCTCCCTCCAGGTGATAATGACTCCTGTGTCTGCTTAAATCAGCTGATTATTCTTGAATACTCACAAAGGCTCATATAAACCACCTCCCCTTGCCAGAACATTCTCTACACCCTTGCAGTTGTTCTTTGATTGAATAAGACCAGGGGACCATTTCCAACACTTACCCAAATTATCTAAAACTTTACTAAATACTCATCAATAATTGTTGTGTACTGTCAGAGAATGTTAGCAGTGCAGAAAAAAATTTTATGAGAATAAATAAAATACCTGTATTTTATTTTCAGATACCTGAAAATACAGGCAAATGACATCAGCCATGTTGATAAGGCAACAGCCATTCAGGCAAGACAAGGAACAAAAGCCTAAGAGGAAACTTGCAGCAAAAAAACAATTCCCATGTTCAATGCCCATCCCCACCTCAATTTCTGGAAACTATTTACTTTAAGAGGCATAAAAAAAAAAAAAAATCACTGCTTCCTGAAATCTGAAGAGTGTTTATCTTCTAAAACCACCTGGCAAAATAGCTTAACATTCAACTCATCACTGACATGCCAATGTTCTTTTTGATCTGTGTTTATTGGAGGTGGAGGAAGAAATGCTAAAGAGCCAGATCAAAGGTGGGATCTCTCTGGGGTCACTGTGGGAACACAAGATGACCTTTCACTGGACAGTTGACCCAGTGAAGAATAGCCAGGGAGGTGGCATGCAATCAATAAACTTCAGATCATTTTTTCTTATAATTGAGCTCTTGGAAATATTCTAATTCATTTTGATAGCTAGTCTGTGGTGGAGCTCTTCTTTAGAGGTTAGGAAACACTATTTGCATTTGTTTGGAATTTTACCATTCCAAATGCTACTACTGATTAGTCAGCCTCTTCTAGAATTCACACCTAGAACCGCTGCAGTGAAGGGCAGCACTGCTTTTGTTCATCTAAGCACATCATGAAAGGCATTTTCTAATTCCTGCCATCAAGATTCTTCCATTCTTACCAGCTTTCAATCAGTCTAGTTCCTCTTCCCTTCCCACCCAGTTCTGTCCTAAACCCTTCACTAGGACACAGCAAGGTGAGCATAGATGTAAGGATGGGGGAAAGAGGGAACTACAGTGACCTAAAGTCACTGCCAGAGCCTGAGCAAGCTCAGGAGTATTCACCTGGGAGGCTTGAGTTGGTACAGCTGTGGGACTGCTTGTGGGGAGAGGATATCTGCAGGAGGGAGGAGCTGCCATGCCCACAGGAGATTATTAGATGCTGAGGAATCCATCAGTTACATTCACATCTGAAGGGTGAGGGAAGCATGGTTGCTCATTGAGAACAGAGTTACAAACACACAAAGGGAGAAAACTAAAATGAAGCCTGTAGTGTTGGAGTGGAATTGGAGGTGTTTTCCATATGGATGCAACATATATATCTGTGAGTAACTTTTTACATAAACATATTTCTATTCATATGTGCATATTCATATGCAACTCCTGGGTCCATCCACTGAGAAGACCTACATGGAGTAACATCCCAGAGTCAATGAGCACCCTCAACACCCAGGTCCTGGCTTCTAAATACCATGCTCTGTTAAAAGAAATGAGATCTCCTTGAAGAAAAGGCTAATTCTAGAATGGAAAGCAGGAAATGTCAAGGGCAATGAAATTCTCAAATAAAGATGGTGTGATGGTACATGTCAAAAGAACACAAGCTAGCTAAATGAGCCCTTGCCAAACTAATCAGGGACAATCTGAGCACCAAAGTAAATAATGACATTAATAGATAATAGTCCACTGAATAAAGGGAAAAACCCATGCATTCATAGTTACAGAAAGTAATGAATGAAAAACTGATTCATACCAAATGGGTTTCTTAAATTATTTCAAAGTTCCTCACCCAAAGTACTATTTTTTTTTTACAAAATTCAAAATAATTACAACAAAGACGTCCAACAAAATTCATCAGTGGGTCAATGAACACATTATTAGTAATGGAAGAAACGTGAATCATTCACCACCTGGTGAGATGCCATGGGAAGACAGCGATGCCTCCATGATATTGTTTCCAACACTGAATGAGGCATAATACAAAATATCTGGCCTTCAATCCTCAAAAGAGTCAAAGTTACACAGGTCAAAATAAGGCTGAAAAATAATGCCAGGATGAAGAATAGGCAGTGACAAGACAACTGAAGACAAGATGTGACTCTGAACTGGGTCATTTTTCTCTAACAGGCGTTGTTGGAACCTTGGCCCTCCTGAGGGAGGTGTGAAGAGTTGAAGGTGGTAATGTCTAAGTGTTAATTTTCTGACTTCGATGGTTGCCTTTGGGAACGCTAAGCATCAAGCCATTCAGGAAGAAGGAGGGGGTGAAGGATGGAGGAGAAACTGTTGTTTGCACTGATCTTGAAACTTTTCTGCGAGTTGTGGTTCTTTTAAAATGAATAAAATTATATGAAAGGCACATAAAAGAAATCCTTCGCATCCCAATACTTCTGTCCCTTGGGACTTCATTCCCTCTCATCTGCAGCGGCTGCCCTCATCCTGTTTGTGCAATGTCTCTCTGCAGGAAAACCACCCCCAAACATGGTGGCTTAAAACAGCCACCTATTTACAAAGCTCGGGAGTCCACAGTTCAGCAATTTTCTTTGAGATTGGCTGGGGAACTCTTCTGGTAGCCTGAGCACGGCTGACTCAGGGGTTTGCAGTCAGCTTCCCGTTCCACTGGGCACCTCTCCTTCCAGGGGTTAGCTGGCTGTCATCGGGAATCATCAAGGTCAAGAGGCCACACGTCTGTAATTGCCCACCTGGTGAGGCCAGGCATGTCCCCAGTGCCACTCAGAGTTCCCAGAGGGAAAAGCAGCAACCACAGTGCACCTGTTCTGTGTCTTCATGTCTCTGCTGGCCTCACGTCTGCAGCTGTCCCACTGGGAAGTCTTACAGCCAAGCCCACAGTGAGTGTAGGGAAGTTCATGGAGCCCAACCAAATACTGCACCCAATCCACCACCCTCCTAAATCTTTATTTCCACTCCCATCCTACTGGAAAATGCTTCCTAGACACCTCTTCCTAATGAATCTCAAATTTTACATGAATGAAATTCATCGTATTACAGGCAATATTACATGGTTAAAACTGAACTTAATTCTGAGTTTGAATTCCACTTATTGTGAAATTTTGGTCAAGTTACTTACCATCATAGGATGACTTCCTTCTATTTGCAATAAAATAACAATAATAAATATCAATAGAATTATTATGGGGATTAGACAAGATAATGTGCTGTCAACCCTTAGCACATAGCAGGCCTTCAACAAATGTTTTGATGTTATCTATTGTTTCTGAAGAAAAACTTACTTCCCTTTTAAAATTTCTTTCTTCACCCACTCCCTGTCATCCAGGCCTGGGGAAACACTGGCTGTTTTCAAGTTTTCCTTCTCCTTTGCCCATTCATGTGTAACCTGCCCACCTAATGCACCATGGTGAATAATTACACTGAACCACTTTTCAAAGTGCCAATCATGTCATGGCCTTTTGTACTTTTTTAATTTTTAGAAAGATTTTTAACAATTTAGTTATTTCCAATTTGGTTCATTGCATTTCTGCAATTTTATCCAACAAACACTGAGTATCCAGAGATGAGCTCCCCAGGTTTCAGGCCTCTCACACAAACCAAACGTCCTCCTCCATTCTGGGCACTGCACAGCCAAATGAGTCAGGACACAAACTGGAGAGCCCTCCATGACGCTGTTCTCATCCACTTTGTTACATGATTCATCGCAAACTCTTGCTGATTTTTGCCCAGTAGAATTGCACAGTGCTTAAGAGTTGCCTGGAATTTGAGTTTTGCCTCCAACACTTATTAGGCACGTGATCATGGACAAGTTCCTTAATCTTTCTGGTTCAGATTCCTCATCTGTCAAATGGGATGACAGTAAAGTGCTCCCTTAGACAGCGCTGGAGGAGTGAATGGACTGTACAGAGGGCACTTAAGACTGTCCTGGTGCCCAGCAAGTGTCGGCAGAGTTTGGTTGCTGTTATCGCCCCCTTGAATCCTTCCTTTCCTCCCCTCTCTGCTGGCAGCCACTTCAGTTCACTACCCTCCCAGATACCAGGGCGCCACCATCTAACCGCAGCTCACTCCCTCCAGTTCCCCACCCCTGGAGCCAGAGAAATCCGCACCCATGGACAGGCCCAGTGGGCCACTTCCTCTCTCCACAGACAGCTGCCTTCCAGACGCTCTGGACTGCAGTCTCAGGAACAGAACATACTTTGGTAAGACACAATAAAAAGTAATTTTGGGAAAAATTAAATAGAAAACAAACACAGACGATAGAGAAGCCCCACATTTTCAACTAGAAAATAGAACAGGCCTGGGGTGGCAAATTGCAGGTGAGTTTCCAAACACAGGGTCCTGATTTCGGTTCTCCTGTCGTCACAGACCAGACAAACAGTTCCTGAAGCAGCCACCCTTAGAGAAGCCACCAGTAGTCTGGCTAGATCCATGCCTGCTCCAGTTCGATTATCTCCCTGTTCGCACACCACCCCAGCTCCCCCTCCGACTTCAAGTTTATGTATTTATGTATCTATTTACACAGGGTCTCCCCGACGGGCCATCTTCCTCTGTCCAGTCCCTCCCTTTCCTCCTCCTAGTTCTGCAGCCAGAAAACTCCTAACATCTGTTAAGTCCCATACACGTAATCGTGGCACTCAGTCTTCCTGTGTGCTGTTTGGAATTGTGCCAGGACTCTGTCCCGGACACCGAAGCTGGCAACCACCCACCCCCCAGCACTCTTTCTGCTTGGCTGCTGGCTCTCCTGTACCTCGTACCTCATCTTCAGAGCTGCAAGTCACTCAAGCCTGCTCCCTCCACCAGGGCTGCCACGGTGCTGCTGCTTCTGGATCACCTGGGAACTTCTTCTCTAAGTAACTGAAGCCATCTGAGATTGTTGGGGATAGCCTGCTCGGTTCATCCCTCCGGCCTTCCCCTAGGGTAACTGGGGCAATGAACTTGAACACTGATCCAGAGGATATTAAAGGACACCAGCTCGTATCTCAAAACCTTTCCAAACAACTATTCCAGGTGGTCCTAGGTCCTACCTCTCAGGACTGCCATCATAAATGGATGGGGGGGGGGGGGCTAGGGATGTGGCTCAAGCGGTAGCGCGCTCACCTGGCATGCGTGTGGCCCGGGTTCTATCCTCAGCACCACATACAAACAAAGATGTTGCGTCCACCGAAAACTAAAAAAGAAATATTAAAAAATTTTTTAAAAAATAAAATAAACTGATGGGGGGACATTCAAGGGACATTAGTCACGCTGGTGACTAAGATTTCAGTGTTGGGAGGCAGCTGTCCATGGATTTGTCTTCCTTTTGCACTTCTGAGTGGAGGCACGGACAGCCTTCCTCACTTTTTCTAGGCTGTTTGAACGTTTGGATGATACAGTGTCTTTTGGGGCAGAGGGCAGAAATGCCTGCTGTCCAGCAGGATAGCCATAACATCTCCATCCTGGGCACAAGATAGGCAGGTTGCCTGTAGCCCCTTCACTAAAATAGAGGTTCCCTAAGCTCAGAGTCCCTCAGCTATCTTCCCAGCATCCTGGACTCCTCTGTGTTGCCCCTGAGGACCTGGGGGACAGAGCAAACCGACACAAGCATGAGACCCATGCCACTCTCTAGGTGAGGAGTGCCGAGTCTCTTTGTGTATTACCCAGGTGAGCCGTGTCTTCCACCCACATCTGTGGAGCCATAGAATTAGCTCAGAAGCAGGATAAAATCTCAGAACCATCAACGTTCTTGACATTGACATGGGCCAGGGAACTATTTCCAGGGTCCTGACACACTGGAGCTGAGACATGCAGTCTTCTGAGTCAGTGACCAGGGCTTGCTAGGAGAAAAACAGAGAGCAGAGGAAAGGTGGGGGCATCCCCACATAACACACTCAGGAAAACTCTGGTAGAGAGGTGGTCAGATCAGCAGTGTTTATTTTGGTTTGCTGGCTATTTGGGTTGTTTGCTTTGGTTGCAGTCATGAAACTGAATCAGCGTGCTCAAGTCATCCTCAGGGACCATTTTGAGTTAACATGTGAGCAGTATTATCCATAATCTTGAAATGGCTAGTGCAGTGCTTCCCAGACGACAGTCTAAGAAAAACGATGTATTCTTCTTTGTAGTGTTAAACAGTGCACTGAGAAAATTAGACTTTTCTCGCACTGTTAAGTTATTTTTTTAACTGCAAGCAAGATTCAGTACTTTTTTAAAACTGAATCCCTTCTGGATACTTTAATACTTCAATAAATATTTTGAATCACAAAATTGGGAAAATTAGCATATGGCCCAGCCCCAGCTAATCTGATCAGAAGGCCCTTGCTTGGAGAGCCCTGACTAATACTTCCCAGAATCATTGTTCCGCTCCTCCTGATATGAGTAATGTTTGTATAATCCATTTAAAAATCACTACAGCATTATAAGAAAGCAAATGAAATTATAACTGAATAATATTAATCTTGAGCTGAATTTGCTTTGAAAATATGTCTGTGGGGTTAGGATTCTGTGGCCCTAGACCTTCATAGTTCACATAAACTAAAATACTGCAGAGGGCCATATCCATCTGTTCTATTTTCCAAAAACCTACAAAATAACGTGAATTGCAGAGGAACATTTAAGTCACCTTATCTCTATAACTAAATTGTTGTAAGACCAACCTACCTAATATTGGAATATGTATACACATATACATATGTGTGTGTGTGTGTGTGTGTGCGCGCGCATACCCAAACACAGAGTACAAAACACAGAAGTTTTGAGGTTTAACTTGTACATAAACCCAGACATATTAATTAACAACTTTATAACTCCCTGTAGGGAGGGGCAATTCCTGGGACAGGTTTCCTTAGCAACAGGTTGGAGCAGGGGCAGGTTATCTTGATAGGGTAGAGGAAGGGCTCTGAGGGCATTTCAGTCTCAGGGGGCAGTCTCCAACTACCTGGACTCACTCAAATTGGTCTCCTTGATCCAACTTGACTTGATTTACCTATCTATACTTACTGCCTGTCTAATTCTGGTTTCATTCCCCCTCTAATTTTAGGAACTCCTTACTGCTATAAGGAGAAGGGGCTAGGACCACTCTGGCTACTTCGAGCTGAGAAGGGGTGATGTGAGGTGGGGCAAGCAGTTTAGAAGCTGGGTTGGATTGAAGTCGGGTTGGGGAAGAAGAGGTTGTAAAGTCATCTGGGGATGGGAGTCTTTATGAGAGATAAACAAAAAGACATGAGTACAAAATAAATGTTGCAGCATCTGGAACATGTCAATGAATATCGTGAAGATTATAGAAGCCAAAAATCTCTCACCAGGAGGTGTGGGGGCTGAGAAGTTGTTCCCATAACAAGGCTGGAGAGGACAAGGCCTATATTTGGGAATGTAACACTGCCAGAGTTAGGAAGATGCGTAGGCCTTAAACTAACTAAAAACTTTTGACTCTGACAGTTTCTCTTGATAGTTATCAGGCATTCCTGCCTAAGAATCTCTCTTTTGTAGCCTCCAGTCTTACTTATTCTTGGGGGCTAACACAAGTATATATAAGTATATATAGGCTTTATTTACTTCTCAGAGTGCACTTAGAGTTTTGTTATACTACAGGTCATTGAAAACAGAGTATAGCACACATATTATTTCAATGGAGAAAGTACATATAGTGTATAGCACTATATGTCTTATGTGCATGCACATGTATCATATGTAGACATTTTGAAACATCTATGCAGTTTTCTTAACTATAAAACAAAAAGAATTAGGAAGCCAAGTAAGACAAACTTGATGGGCCTTTGGTTGTTGGTCACTTCATAGTTGAAACAAGGTTTAATCACTGTCAAACACACAAAAAAATGCTAGTAGTCTCTTCAATCAGTGGTATTGGATCAACCAGATATCCACACACAAAAGACTTAAATTGCTCCCTTATTAAAAAATCACTTCAAAATGGATGAAAGTCCTAAGCCTAAGACCTGAGACTATAAAACTACAGGAAGAAAAAGAGGGGAAAGCTCTTAAGCATTGATTTGGGCAAAGATTTCTTGAATGAGACTTCAAAAGAACAGACACCAAAAGCAGAAATAGATATCTTGGACTGCCTCAAACCAAAAAGCATCTGTATAGTCAAGGAAACAATCCACAAAGTGAGGAGACAACCCCCAGACTGGGAGAAAGTGTTTGCCAACTCCTGATAATAGCTATTATCCAAAGTATGTAAGGAACTCAAACAACTCAACAACAGGATAACAACCTGATTTTAAAATGGGCAAAGGATCTGAACAGAAATACAAATGGTCAATAGATATATGAGAAAAAAAATGCTCAACGTCACCCACCATTACAGAAACACAAACTAAAATTACCGTAACATCTCACACCTGTTAAAATGTCGGTTACCAAAAAAGATAAAATATAACAAGAGTGGTGAGGATATAAGGGGGGAAAAAAGGAATGTGTACACTGTTGATGGAAAATAGCATGGAGAGTCCTCAAAAAGCTGAAAATGGACTCGCCGTGTGACCCAGCAACCCCACTACTGCATAAATATCCAAAGGAATTGAAGTCAGTAGGTAAATGAGACATCTGCACTTCCATGTTCATTGCAGCAAGATTTACAGTAGCCAGGAAACGAAAGCAACCAAAGTGTGTATCAGCAGAGGACTGGGTAAAGAAAATGTGGTACCTATTTACAAGGGACTACTACACAGCCTTTACAAAAAAAGGAAATCCTGTCACTTGTGTCAATGTGGATAAAACCGAAGTCTATTGTCCTAAATGAAATAAGCCAGGAACAAAAGAAAACAAATACTTTATGAGCTCCTTCATAGGGAACCTAAATAGGTTGATCTCCTAGAGACAGAGAATAGAGAAGGGGTTGTTAGAGCCTAGCGACAAGGAAGGGAAAGATATTGATCACAGACAGGAGACTAAGGATTTTTTTTTTTTTTAGTGATCCGTTTGTTTCAGTGGATGGTGGCCACTGTTTGCAACCATGTATTGTATATCTCAAAATTGTTGGGCTGGGGTTGTGGCTCAGTGGTAGAGCATTTGTCTAACATGTGTGAGGCACTGGGTTCCATCCTCAAGACCACATACAAATATAAATAAATAAAACAAAGTTATAAAAAAAGTTGTTAAAAAATAGATTTTTAATGTGCTCACCACAGAAAAATGATAGGTTGGTAAGGTAATGGATATATTAATTAGTTTTATTTAATTCGTCTATAATATATAACTAGATCAAAACACCACATTGTATCCCATAAACAAACACAATTATTTTCTGTCAATTAGAAGTTGACTCCTCAGCCTAATAAGAAGACCTATTATCAAAAAGACTAAAGGTAACAAGTGCTGAAGAAGATGTGGAGAAAAGGGAACACTTCCACACTGTAGGTAAGACTGTAAATTAGTATAGCCCTTAAGGAAATTTGTAGGGAGGGTCCTCAAAAATCTAAAGTAGCTATACCACTACTAGGTGTATATCCAGAGGAAACAAAATCAGTATATCAGAGACTTATCTGCCCCCACCCCATGGTCACTGCAGCACTATACACAATAGCCAAGAAACAGGAACAACTTAAGTGTCCATCAACTGATGAATGAAGAAATGTGCATATATACAATGGAACAGTATTCAACCATAAAACAGAACACCATGAGTGGAACCAGAGAATGTGGAAGCCAGGCACCGACAGACAAGTGCCACATGATCTCATTCACCTGTGGAATCTAAAACAGTAGATTTCATAGAAGTTGAAATAGAACGGTGGTTACCAGAGGCCAGGGAGAAAAGAGGGGAAGGTTAGGGAAAGATGGATCAGTGGGTACTAAGTTAGTACTGAAGTGCTCTTGTACAGTAGGGTTATAATAGATAATAATAATAATATATTTAAAAGCAGGATGAAAGAATTTTGAAAGTTTTTACCATAAAAATATTGAAAATATTTGAGAAAATAGATCGGTTTAACCTGATGTAAACATTATAAAGTATATACCTGTATGGAAACATTACATGGTACCATTAACATGTATAATTTTGTTTTTAATGTATCAGTTAAAAATAAATTATAAAATGAAAAATAATTAGCTTATCTTTAAAAACAGGAAAATTTACAAAAAAAATGTAAATGTCATTTCCTTAGAATTGAAGAGAAATGGATAATCCCCACATTGAAAAAGCTCTAGTAGATGTTGTACATGGATTTTTCCAGGACTCCCTGGGCTATGGTCAGCTCTCCAATCTTTCCATAGCACAATTGTGTTCAAGTCACCCCACTTTTCAGGAGCTCCAAAATGTACCCCATAGGCTATGGAGTAAGCTATAAATCCCTAATTTACAATTACTGAAGGAGCTGGATGTCTCGGCTCCGTCTATGTTTCCAGTCTTAAAAAGCTAGGATGAGAGGAGTGATTCACATTGCCCACCTCTTTATAGATAAGTCATCTCCACAGGGAGGCTAGAGACACAGAGCACTGCTGTATGTTCCCAACACATTTCATTTTCCTCCTGGGCACACCAACAACTCTTTCTAAGCCTCTGACATCTCACCAGAGCCATGTGACTAGTTATGGCCTATGGAGTGTGGGCAGATTTAACTTCTTGCTAGGCCTGGTCCCTAAAAGACCCTCCATACTCTGTCCCTCCTCCTCTTCCTGTGATGATGGGAGACCTACATAAGAACAATGACATCCCAAGATGGGTACCTAATGCACCTGTAGCAGGATTCCATATCCTGTCTCCCCAGCCCTCCAAATCACACAGGACTGTGATATTAGGAAACATTTCATTTGCATTGTTTCATGCCACTGAGTTTCAGGGCTTATTTGTTATTGCAGCATAAACTAGCTTATTCTAGGAATACAAGCCAGAAAGTAACTCCATCCTCTTGGACATGAAAAGGCTAAGGTTCCAAACGTCTGTAAGGTTCCAAAACGTGACCTCCAAATGCATATGATTAATAATTAGGACCACAAACTCAGATCTTCACTTTCAGATCATTTGAGCTTCCCATTTCCTTCTTCTCCCTTTCCTGCACTCCCAAAGTGATCATTTAGCACAGCTACCCTGAAACCCCAAGGGTTCCTTAACACCCAGTGCACTTTCCCACCTCCAGCCTGGCCCTGGGTTGCGGCTGTGAAGGCTCTTCCCTCTGCATCCCTGGACTCCAGCCTGTCCAGCTCTGCCTCCAAGGGTCTCCACAGAAGTCCTTCCCATGTCCCCAACAGTTGTTCCTTACCACTGTTCTCACATAGCACTTCTTCTTTCCCCTTCTCATTGCTTTTTTAATATCGTGAAAATGCATCTATTCTCTCCCATTAGACCAAAGCCTCCTCAAAGAGGAAGACCATATTTATTCTCTTTGGCACAACCTGCTCTGTGTAGCACTGTATCCCACACGAGATGCTCCTTAAATATTTGCACATACTTTAATTCACATTTTAATACCTTTAGAAATTTTAACATATTTTCTACTTCTTTTAATGATTTTAAATGATCCTGGCCTCAATACATAGTATGCAAAGTGTCATACTTTCTTGTTTCTTCTTCTTCTTCTTTTTTTAATTGGCCGTGCTAGGGATGGAACCCAGGACTTGGTGCATGCTAAACAAGTGTTCTACCACTGAGCTGCACCCCCAGTCCATACCTTCTCTCTTGAAAGTGCTTCTTCAGTGATAGTAGTTCAAAGACAAAAGAATTGACAAGGACACTATAAGCAATATTGGGTTTCATTGCTTTGCATGTAAGTCACTCAAGAATCGTGTCAAATGAATGAACGTGGTGGTGTTACTGTTTAATCTCTCATTAGCAGGTACATGGACTTACAGTGAATGTCAATGGAAGTCACTTCTGATAATAATGCAGAGGAATAATATATGCAAAGGATCTTCCGGACATGGTGTCCACTTTGATCTTCCTTTTAAATACAGTACTTTAGTTCTGATTTTTAAAGTACACTTTGAAATTCTCTGATCTTCTCTAATGAGCTACTAGATTATAGAAAGCCTTGCTTCATGTTTTAGAAAGGAATTCGTGGTGTCTACATTAACCAGAGATGGACTTGAGGAATTTGAATAGTGGAGCAGATTTTAACAAGCACTTGTTCTTATTTTATTTTTGTTACCACAAACCAATTTACTTCAGCAATTTTTACCTACTTAAAAAAAGTACACAAATTAGAGTATGCCTTTAAAAATGAATTGCTTCTAAATAAACTTTAGATGCAATTAGAATTATGATACTTATTATGAAGGGCTGTGCCTCCTTCCATTTGGCACTAGTGACAAAGGTTAAAAATGTCCTTCTATAAAATACCACATAATTAAACAAAGCAATTTTGTAATTACCTACTACACAACTGGGTAAATTCCAAGTTTCATAATTATTTTAACCTATATATGATTTACTTGTGCAAAAGAGAAAAGAAGTTCAACATATTAAAAAACACACTTTCTCTTTAGCATAATTTAGCTTTTTTCTCATTTTCACAATTTGTTCAGCTATTCTGTTTAAAAAAAAATAACAAATAATAGTTTTCTCCTTCTTATATGTCTCTCCTCATCTAACTCTGCAGATAAAGCCCTTGAATGTCAGGCTTTCTGTTTGAGCACTGATAAAAACCCAACATGGGAAATGAAACAAAAAGTGGTGTCTGGCATCTTGAAAACTCAACACAGGCACAGACACACACGCACCCACACACAGACATACAGAGCAACAGGTGCAAGGATAACGCCTAAGGAGAAGCTGAAGGAACTCATTATAATAATCTGATAGAGACAAACGTCTGTAAGAAGCAAATCTCTGTTTCCCAGTAGGATCACATTACAACACTATGTAGGCAAGTTTCCACCATTCCTCCAGTGTTGGATTTCCAAAGACTTCAGTCTAAACTGCACACCATTCCCACATCCTTTCAGAGTACCACGGGAACAGGGGACCCCAAGGTCCAGATAAACATCCAGCAACCTCATTTCCTTTCTGTCACACTAGATGTAGAACATTGCCTGTGAGCAGTTCCTCGGAAGGAATCTACTCTGCACAACCCACACACTTTGAGATGAGGAAGAAAAGAAAAAAAACTTTTTAAACCATCTTCCAGAATTTCCAGGTCACTGCATGAATTTTAAAATCACAACGATGACCAAGTCCTTTCATCAAATATCCATGATTCACCTGAGGCATTTTGCTGAGTACTAATCCTAATACCTCAGCCAGGTTTCACCTCTGGGGAGTCTCCTTGTTCATTATTAGCCATTTTACTATGGAAGTAGTGCTCTTGCTCTAGGCTCAGACCACTTCTCCACGGTACATTGAGCAAATGTCCCCAGATGCCAGGAAGCTGGATGGAGTTTCCCCAGATGAAAAATCCAAAGTGATGACATCTGTTGAACTTTCATCACTCTTAGCTCTTGAAGTAACATTTCCAGATGATCACTTTTGCCTTCTGGAAAGTTGCGAAACAGAACCTGCTGACCAATGAGTTCCTGGGTCCAAGTCCAATGTCTGTCGCTCCAGGACTCACCTCCCAGTCTGTGCATTCAGACCGAGGAGGAGCAAAAGTCCTGACTCCAGGCAAGGCAGGCTGCATTTGTCCCAGATGCCCCTCTGTCTGAGTTTTGAAATATAAACATAGGATTAAAGTATGATCTCTGCACCCATTGGACATCTAGGGTAAGTTTCAACTAGAAAATAACTTGGAGCAATAGGAAAAAGACACACATTTATTCATCACTTAATGTGCCAGATTTTTATACCTGGCTAGGTATAAAAATCATCATTTCAAAATTCATCCTGTAATTTTTTTAAGTGTAAGAAAACTAAGTTCTAATAATTTAAGTGACTTCCTCAAGGTCATCCAATAAGGAAGAAGCAAGGTGGCACCTGACTTCATGACCATAGTTTCATAGTTTCTCCTCCATGGATTTTAAGTTCATGATTTTTAACCTTTAAATCTTATTTTCTTTGCAGAATGGGGATGTTCCCAAGGTCACACAGCTGATAATTGTCATCTGGATTTCTGGACATAATACATCCCAAAGAAACATTTCATCTTCCTCTGTTGGCTTTTTTTTTCTTCCTCCAGTCTCTTCTTGCTCAAAACTTGGAGATCCTCTTAAGGTCACCTTTCCTCTCCTCTCTTCTATGCATAAAAAAAAGACCTGGTAATTCTACTTCCGAATATAACTTCAACCCTTCGCTTCTCTCCAGCTCTGGGCTAACGGCCACCACAAGCAGCCCAGGCAGCAGCCCAGGCTGACTGCGCTCCCTCATCCTTTCTTCCTCAAGTCCTCCAACAGAGATAGGGGAATCTTCTGGAATCCCAATTAGGCCACATTACCCCTTTTCTAAAACCTTTTATTGACTTTTTTATTCCATTGGGATTACCCCCCAATCATTTTCCCATCTTGTCCCACCCACTATTCATAGTTCCTGTCTTGCCAAAGTACAAAGATCTCTGATTTCAGGGGTTTTGTACATGCTATACCTTCAGGCGAGGGCATTCTCCCTCCAAATATTTAACCATTAAGCTTCAGTTACTTCTTTCCTGGCCCCTCCACTCCACTTAAACTGGGACCCCTCTTGCCCCCTCCTATGGGCTGAATTGTGGTTCCCCCCACCCCGGACTCATATGTTGAAGTCTTAAACCTCAAAGTGATGGTGGTACTTGGAAAGGGGCCTTTGGAAGGTCATTAAGGTTAAACGAAGTAATGAAGCTGGAGCCTTTAGAATGAGGCTACTATAGGATCCTTATAAGGGGAGGCCAGAGGAATGTGTCTCTTTCTCCTTCTCAGCCATAAGTCTATGCCAGAGCCTGACCAACCACCATTACCATCATTGCTAACAGTGTTGGCATCGTCTTGATCTCAGAATTACAGCACCCAGAATTGTGAGGGGAAAAAAATTGTTCTTTGAATCACTCATTCCATGGCATTTGTCATGACAGCTCAGCAAGCTAATGCATAGTTTTTGTTTCCTATGTTAGCTAAGATACCAACTAAGTAGCAAGAACAAAGAGATCCAAAGATACAATGGTTTCCATAACACGGAAGCTCCTTCCTCTGCCACGTGATAAGCCATTGGTCAACGATTGTACGGGAAGGTCTGCCGCCTTCAGTGCAAGGCTTTCATCTTGGAGGACAAGGCTGCTCTTTTGATTCTCAGCATCTTCCAGCTGGCAGGAAGGCATAAAGGGCCAAGGGAAGGCACGAGCATACCAGAAGTGGCATGAATAATTATATTTATATACCATTGGCCACAACTTTGTCACTTGGACAAACTGCAAGAGTTGTTGGGTGTGTGGTCATGCTCCCAGCTGAAACTCAGGTAGTCCATCATGAAGATGGACAGAATAGACCCAGGTGAAGAAGAAGCAGCCATCGTGCTCCCTCATCAAAAGAGGTATTTCATGTAGCAAGCACATACCCATTTGCTCCACGCCTGCTCTCCTGCTGACTGTAAGTCTGACAAGGGAGAAACTAGACATGTTTGAATCACTGTGATGCCCCCATGCCAAGCACAGTTCCTAAAACATAACACGAAGATTCCTAACTATTGCCTGACTGAGTGAGCAAGCAAGTGTGTTCTTTATGTGTTATACAATCTGGTAAGCCCTACCTCCTCGAAATATACTCCTCAGAGGACAGAACATGTACTGTGTGGGGGGAGATATGTGTGTCTCCTTTCACCCCTGACAATTCCAACACTGCATGCATTCTTCAATGCCCATATCTTCCCTAAAAATTTCATCTGGGGGGATGGGAAGGTAGCACAGTGGTACAGTGCTTGCCTAGCATATGGAAGGCCCTGGGTTCAATCTCTAGTACTGAAAACAAAAATCTCCTCTGGTGCTAACTAACACTGCACTGAAATTTTTTTCTTGGCCAGGTTTCTGTGTCAAGCTATGTCAACCTATTTGTCACTACCAATCATTTCCTTTTAGAATTTTGCCTTGTTTTCCCTCTTTTAAATAATATTACTTCTAAACACCTAACCAAACAGGCTAGGTACTTTTGAGACATGGTTTACCATGCCTTCATTATTCCATCACAATTAAACTTTACTCATTGATTCACCCTCTTCCTTCTTTTCATTCAAGAGCTATTGGAATATCTATTTTATGTTCTGTGCTAATCAGCAAGAACACAAAACTATAATATAAGGCCTCTTCCTCAGGAGAGCTCAGAGTCTACTTGTGAGACAGAGCAGCCAATAAGCAATTCAAATGCAATGTAACGGGTGCTATAACCAAGATATGCTCAGAAAATTATGGGAACATAATTATGGAGTACTTGGTTATCTTTTTTTGATCTATGATTATCATCAAATCATCTCAACTTTAAAGATAAGGATGTTGAGAATCAGAGCTAAGGAATTTGTTCAAGGTTAGACAACCAGGAGGTGAAAGGCAATTGACAATTCAATACTGATAACAATCTTTCCCCTCTGCAACGCCCTATTTGAAGGAGAGTTCTATTCTCCTTCAAAGCAAGTACTTCTAAGATGGCATCCAGTTGTGCTGCTTCTTCCCCATGTCCACAAGCACCCAGCTCAGGTCAGGCCTCCACAACATCCTTAACATAATGACCACTCATGCTTTTTTACCTCACTGGATCCTTGTACACACTACTAGAGGGATACAGTGCAGAGAGGGAATTCCTTTTTATTCTGGTGTTTCCATTATGTGTTACTGCAAACTACTCCAAAACTCCACGGATTAAAACAATGATGTATTACCTGTCGTTGCTCTGAGTGTTTGGCGAGCCCCATTGGGTACCTCTTGCTCAGGATTTTCTGCAGCTGCAGTCAGATGCTGGCAGTCATCATCAGATTACTGGTTCTATTCTTGGGCTAAGATGACTGGAATAACTGGGAGCTGCTCAGATATGGCCACATGTTGAGCTTGGGCTACCTCCCAGCATCAACTCTTGGGGTAGCTGGACTTCTTACATGACAACAGGCTGCTTCCAGAACAAACTCAGTTTTCTTATCTGTAAAATGTTGAACACAATATTCTCTCATGGGGCTGGTATGAGGATTGAGTGAAATCAATTTTGTAAAGTGTCATGAGCCAGGCAGGGGCTCAGTACATTTCAGTTTCTTTTCCCATCATGTATCATGCTTACTCAGAAGCAGGAGATAGAATAGAGTTTCATAAAAGTTTGTTAAATGAATGAATGAGTGAAACTGTGCACATCATGGAGTTCCAAAGCAATCTTCTTCGGACACATCATGCATTATGCCTCCCTCATAGGAATGCAGAGCATCTTCCAATTGCTAAACATAGAACTCAGGACCTCCCACTTTCTGTTGCCCCATCCCCCCACACATTCCCCAGGCAGAACTTTAATATAAAATAGATGACAATGGGTCCATACACACATAAATAAATGGTTAAAAGAATAACTAGTAAAGGGACAAATTTCCTTGCTGAATTCCAAATAATTTATGTAGATATTTTTTTTTACCCTCTGGAGGGTGAGGCATTCTATGCTCCCCCCGCCCACCCTTTCACATAAGGCCACACATAGTAACTTCTGTACAAAAAGTACAGTATGGAAGAGATTTAAAAAAAAAAAGAGTAACTTTTCAGTAGAGAAACCTGACAAACATGACTTAAATCAGGCGATCAAGGTGAATATCAACAGCCATATAAGTCATGTTAACAAAATTTCCCATTATGTATGTGTTGAGAATCATATTCCAGCTCTGATTCCCCACTTTCAAAACCTGTCATCCCAATATATTGAGAAAAATATCAGACAGATCCTAGCTGAGGGATGAGTATTTGACCCGTCCCTCTCAAAACTGTCAAGGTTATCCAAAACTAGGGAAATCTGAGAAACTGTCACAACCAGGAGGAACCTAAGGAGACATGATAACACCATGCCTGCATAAAGGCCTCCCTCCCAGCCCCCTCTCCATTTCAGTCCTTCTGAGGCCACCAGAGTTAGTGTCACTAAATAGGTGAAGGTGCTTAATGGGTAAATGTTCTTAAAATCACCCACTCAGATTGCAAGCTTGCTTACACCGACAGAAGACTCTTATCCTGACCCCAGCTCACACTTCGTCTGCTTCTTACCCCCATCTTCTGATGCACCTCGTGCTGCAGTCCAGCCAGTTCACCTCTGCACGTCCACAGACATGTCCTGTGTTCTCGTGGCTCATGCTTCTGCATGAAGCTCCAATAGGAATGGTCTGGTCTGTGTTCCCTCACAAGATGAGCCACTCACTCCACAAACCTCATCTCAGAAGTTTCTACTCTGGAAACTTCCTTTGACTCTCTCAGGCAGAAATGGCCCATTCCTAGCTAGTATCATTCATGTTTGATGAGGCTGATTGCCACAAGAGTAATGTGTGAGGACCACATAGAGCATCCACACCGTCTGGGTCTATGACACTCTTTCACATGGTGACCCAATTATAGTATGCCGGACATTCCTGTTCATCATGATAACCCTTGGAGACCCCCTGCCCCCTGTGCACCACCACCACCACCATCAGAACCTACTTTCTCAGATGACTGTAACCCTGGGGGATCAACTAAGGATTGGCCAAGACAATCTAAAGCAAGAAACAGCAGAGTTAGGAAAGAATTGGTACTTTGCACATTAGCCAGAGGCAGAAGCACAGAAGGCAGATCAACTGGTGGTTGTTCCTCTCCTTTTGTATAAAATACATTTCCTGTGTCATTGATATCTCCTGCTGACTCAGGTTGAAACAGCTGTAGCCATCAAGGGCCAAGGGTAACCATTTGCTTTTCCCAGTGACTACAGTGTCCCATCTCTTTCTTGATGACTAAGCAAAGACTTATGGGTTCCAATAGAGAACATCAGAGTGTCCCTGCCCAGTCCTCAAGCACATAGGCTGGTGTCCACTGGATTGACTGGCCTATGAGCCTCTCAGAGCTCCTGGAGTCTATGAAATGCTTCCCCAGAATAGATGGCTATACCATCAGGAACACAGATCCAAAAAAATGAATGAATGACAGACCAGATTACTAGAGGAAATGAAATAAATAAACTTCCTCAAATAAATCATACAGAACCCAACATGTTCACACACATTGCTGTTTAAAATTGTGCCCCTGATCACAGAATGCCAAATGAACATCAAAGCCTATCTACATTCGTTCACAGATTATTTTTCCAAAGTTCTTTTGTGAAAGAATATATTTTATCACAATAAGGTTATTTCTTTACTTCTGCAAAATCTGTCTAATCATACAAATTATAAAGCTCCTGAATTTTTTCTCCTGGCTTTGTGTTTATTTCTATGAAACACATGAGGACAATGATGAAGATGAGGAGAGAGGGAGACTGGCACCAAATTGTTACACCAGTGCTTGCAATTGGGCTCTACCATACTGGGGCTTCAACCCCCTAAGACTGGAACCAAACCTGTTTTCCATGATCCTGACAATACCAAATGTGGCTCTATACTTGATGTAGAAATTTAATAAATTTTAAAGATTAGTGTTATATATTGTGATTTGCTTAATACAAGTTCATTAAATTTTATATCAAAGTCAAATGAATTTGTCAATGTCAAATAACTAATATGTTAATAAACATCAAAACCAGAAAGCCCACATTTTGATGCACACCTTCCCCCACTCCATGCAGTTACACACAGAAGGGCCTCATGCTTGGTTTAAAGATCAGGTAATGCTATTCTGAAATTCTTAACACTTTTGTCTTTGAAGTTCGGTTTTATAAGCAGAATCCAAGGGAAAATGAAGCACACACATGGGCATGTTCTGTCTCTGCTCTTTGCTGTCTCATTTGCATATAGTGGTCACGGTTACCCAAAAGCACAGTATTTCAATGGCCCCATGGTATGTGGACTTCTGGAGTCTCAGGTCTGTGACGGAGTAAGTGGGCATGGATGTTTTCTGTTCAAACCAGAACTTGCTTTAAATGCAGAGAGAAGGCAGTGACATTCGAAGAAAGCTGAACAATCAAGAAATCTGTTGGGTTGAATTGTGTCTCCCCACAGCCCGCAGTATACACACACGACTCCTACATTGAAGTCCTAACCATCGTATCTCTAAATATAACCTAACTTGCAAAGAGGATCTTTGCAGATGTTAGAAAGGACAAGTTAGGATGAAGTCATACTGGAGAGTTCTGTAAACTCTAACAATATGACTGGTATCCTTAAAAAAGGGGGATTATGGGCACAGTCACACAGACAGGAAGAATACCAAGTGAAGTTTAGAGTTATGTTGCCACAAGTCAAGAAACTCCCAGAGGCTTGGAAAATCCTTCCCTAGCACCTTCCAAGGGAGCAAGACCCTGCCAACATCTTGATCTCAGAGTTCTAGCCTCCAGAATATTGAGACAACACATTCCTGTTGATTAAGGGAAAAAATTATGTTTTTTTTTCAATAGGATCTCTATATGAGTGTTAGATAGCCATAATGTAAAAAGTCCCTTTTTTATTTCTTTTTTTTTCCTCCAAACTGATATTTGCATCAGAGTTAGCAGCTGATAACAGAGATTATGAAAATTCTGGCTAAAATTAAAATGCCAAAACTAGATCTTCTGGATAATGAGAAACTGATTGGCTCTATTACTGAATCGGAAATGAAAACAGCAATAGAGAAATTTGCAAGTAACAAGCCTCCCGTGGTGATGAGTACCAGTTGGAATAGGATAAAGCTTTTGAGAGCGAAATCAAAGGATCTGTTATGCAGGATTTATGAGGACTATCTACTTATGAGACCCATGAAAGCACCAGTGCAAGGGCCTTTGTTCTTATAATCTGTCACAAGTACCAGCGTTGGTCCTGTTTGCTTAATTAATTGCACTGGGAGGAAAAAAGCCTTCCAGGTAGTAAGTGAATAGAATAAATTCAACTTGAGATTGGTGGTGGTTTCTCGCATGGCTGCACTTACAATCTGTGCAAAACTATAATACGTGTAAAGTTATGTGTAAAATTATAATATGTGTAAATTTTCTAATTTAAAAGTGTCAGCAAACAGATTTAAACCTCCCTTCTCTGGCACTTTACAAATTTGCACAGGAAACCTTTATCATGTAGAAAAAGAATATTTACAAAGGCTCTCAAGCAAACTTCATTTCGAGAACTTGAGTAAATGAAATATAAAGCATGAACCCCTGTGTGCCACCCCATTCACCAGGAAAGAGCTGCTTTCTTTCTGGAATAAACACCTGGGATATAGACACCTCTTCACTCCATTTAGTTTGTTGACAAAAGAAGTTTATGTTCGATTCAATAGTGCAGTGACTTAAGGGAAGCCAACCTCCCTTGGTAACTTCATTTTGCAGCAGTTGGTTCATCCCCCTTTTTCAATTTACTTTTAAAATGTCACTTCATCAAAACTCACCAGAATTTGCAAGCAAACACTTAACAACAACAAAAAAAGAAAAAAGAAAAAAATATAGAGTAACTGTGTTTAACAGCACTTAGCAAGTGGGAAAGGACTAAAACCCAAGCCTCTTTAGCCAAGGAAAATTTTTTGACAGACAATATTCAAAAATGCATTAAAAACATAGCAGTTGATCATTTACTTATTCTCTTTGGTTTTTCACAAACTATAGCCTCATACTACCTGAGTGCAAAGGAAAAGAAAAATTCCATATTATTTCAATCACTTCTGAAATTACCCTCAGAGCCAACACAAATGTACAGCACACAAGCATACACCTGTGAAGGACTTTTTTATCTTGAATCCAAGTTTCTGAGCACCAGTTCTGAGCACTACTTGTCTCTGTTGGACCCAAAAATCCTTGATGTAGATGAAGGATTCTGAGCACAGGTTCCAAGACAAGGTTTGCCTGACCAATCGCTTATTTAACCACAAATATTTTTTTCCTTTTCTTTTCTTACACATCTTAAGTTTTACTTCCCAGTGAAGTGAGAGGTGACTCTAGCATACTAAAGACAGGCATTAGTCACATCAGGTGCACTTAAGTGTACTGAGCACAAGAATTCTTTAAAACATTAAAAACTTTGTTGTAATATACACTTGACTTATAGACTGATTGTTTGACATTTTCTGACCCTCAGTTTGCATGTGAAATTAATATATCTATTTTTCAAATACTCAAGCCAGGCTGACTAAAGATGATTGTAGATTTTTATGACTATAGGACTACATTGTTATTTCAATTTTCCAAAACTATTACAGATTACTGGGAGAGGCCATAACAGAAAACAAATTACTAAGGAAACTATTAACTGTTTGGTGCTTCCAGCTCATATGGAAATACAAATGTTGTGTGTTCATGAGAATAGGGTAGGCATATTTAGCATGAAATCAATATTCTTTTGAGGTAGTGTTTTGAATTTTTGATTTTGCTTTTGTTTTAGCATGTTGTTAGACTTCCATAAAAACCAATGTCTTTCAAAATTAAGCAGTGAGGTCTTTCTAGGGACACACTTCATTTTGAAGGTTGCCTTCCAGAACAATTCATTATTGTTGTGAGCATGACTTCAGCAGACTGGCTGACCCATCTGAGAGGGAGCAGGGCAGGCATAATGGCCAGGAGACATGGCTCAAAAGGTGGACAGCTTTTTAAAAACTTCCACAGGGTTTCATTAGAGGAGGGAATGGGACCTGGGCCCCACACCACCCAGAAATATCAGGCTCTAGAGCCTATTGAGCCAAACCCAAAATCTTAGATTTATTCCAAAAATATTCAAATGGGGCTTAAAGCTGACACAGGAGAGCCATGGTCCAGTGAAAAGTGTCGGGGTGTGCAAAGTGTCTGAGTCTCCAGAAGTAGGCAGCAGGCAGAGGAGATGACGAGTGAGGTCCATCTGGAAATATGGCTGAAGACGGTCCCATTAATAAGGAAAACAGGCATCCTGTAAGAGGGAGTGAGCAGAAGCGGTGCAGCTCAGAGATACCACACAGCCCAGCCAGATGTGCACTGTGCTTCAGCTGCACGGTGAGAATCAGGGACGGTGCTGGTATAGGGTAGAGTTCAGCTATTCCAAGGAAGCATCCTCCCAGACTGGCCTAGAGCCACCAGCCAGGGCATGTGAGAACGTAGGTTCCAGAAGGGAGACCCATATGCAGGGTATAAGAGATGGTGGGCAAGGGCCTGGACTCTGGAGCAGACTGCCCATGTTCTCATCCTGGCTCTGCCTCTTTCTAACTCTGTGACCTTAGGCATGTGGCGCACTCAGCTGTGAAATAGGAATAGTCGCAGTATCTATCTTAGAGTCATCGTGAGGATTAAAGGAGTTAATTATTTGTAAGGTGTTTTGCACGCATCTGGCAAAGAGTAAGTATGACTTAAGCGCTTGGTAAACAAAATAGTGGCTGAGGCAATTAAGTATTGAATCTTCACCAAGAACACCTGCTCTGCATGCAGACTTGAAGGAGCCGAGTTTTCAGCCAAAAAAGACACACACAGGATAGTCTGTGACTATAGACTCTTAAGCTAACAACCTGCTCTAAGGAAGAACTCCAGGCTGGACTCCAGTATTAACTGTACCGAGTGTCACAGGGTTCCTCCTAAAGGTGGCGCCTGGTCCCCTGCAGAAACAGAAAAAGTCCTTGCTTCAGTGGACAGTTGAGAACAAAAGCAGCAGTTGATGAGTTGGAGGCACAGCCAGGAGCAGGGATGCTCCTCCTCTGGGCTCTGGTTATCCTTGGCCTCTCTGACAAGCCATCTTTCCTTTTTATAGGTTCTTCAAAAAGAAATACAAGGTTATTAAGAACATTTTTTAATTCGCAAAGCCCTGATAGTCTTGGGTAACTCTGTCATAACTACTGAGTTATGCATCCTGATTGTATATAAAATAAAGTGTGTATTTATGAACAAATGAAAAATGAACTACAATATTCCCTATAATTGCAGCTACAATCACCTAAATGGATCATTAAAAACTTTATAGGAACATACTAGATTGTACTTTGTCTCCAGTTTAAACTTGTGTGGCCCAAGGGTCATCCAACCCCATTCACACAAATAGACAAGCTCATGCTGGATGATTTGCTGGCTAAATTCTGTGGGATTTATACTACAAACTGTTGTCTTCTACTGAAAATAACTAAAAAGAGCATTCTGCTAATTCCATCATAGTGAAATAAACACAAGATGGAAACATGGTGCGGCACAGAATGCTGACTTTTAAATTCAGCCATCCTGATCCATAATATGTCAGAATCAGAGTTTATTAAAAATTAATTACTGCCGTTAACTATTTCATGATAAAATGTTGAACGTTCACAATTTAGACACTATACTTCTCTTCAAAATGCAAATCAATCTTAATGCTTCAGTGTATGTTCCCCTGAGACCACTATTCTTACCCAAATGTATCTTTACCTATGAAGGTAACAAACGAGAAGACCCAGATGAAATGTAACTTGTACTAGATGGAAATCATGAGAGTGTATTGCATTTATATGTAATTTCTTTAAAAAAATAAAATAAACAAAGCATCCTAAAATGTTTTTTAATGAAATAATAAATTTTCTTTTTAAAAAAAAAAGTAGAAAATGAAGTCAGGAGAATGAAAAGAAGAAAGATTTCTAAAGAGACTAAGAAAAGGCATCTGATGTCACAAATTACATTACCTTTCAACACAACTGTGCTCCCTGGTGGGAAGTTCTAAAAGGTTTAGTTTAAATTTTTTAGAAGTTTGTTTCACGTAAGCTTCACCACATATGCCAAATGGTCCATTAAGGGCGTTCCATTACGGCTTAAAGAGCTCCGAGTTAACACAGAGTGCTGTGGCCAGAGATGAAGACGCACAGCTCCATTTCCATTTGAGGTAACTCTGCAAGAAGATATTATCCACAGAACATTTGCTGTGTTAAAGCCAGCATTGATACGATGCCCTCAGAACTTTCCAGATGATTTGGGTGCTTCTGACCCCACTAGACCAAAGTCCATCTGTCTTAACATTTTGGAATGCTAGTCAATTCCCATCCTTCATATACAGGATCTATGTGTGTAAAGTGCACATGGCAAACATGCTCAGAGCCCTAAGTTATATCTCTGTGTCTTCATAAGGACTTTGTTCCATCATATCAACCCATATATTTTTGGCCCACATCCCCAAGAACTTCAGTCTTGAGTCTTTGTCAAGCTAGCAGTTTCAGAATTTAAAGTGGGGACCATTCAGACTTCTAAATTATCCTGATCTTGTATTGCTAATTATCCTGCATGTTTCTGTAGTTAAGTATCCTGGAAACATCTCTGCAGCCAGAATTATATAAGTAGCATCTACAAGGTTAGGAAAGAAAATTGATAGCTGCAAGTCACTAATAATGTCCTGGATTTAAGACCCTGGGTGTGTCCTGAGAATGTTCCACCGCATGAGCCCCTGAAGTCTTTTTAGAGTCAATGGTGCAAAAATATCCTGTAGAATCTTGAACAAATGCCATGTGGGAAGAGGGAGACACATGATCTAGAGGGCGAAACGAAAGGTGTATGTCTTAAAGTATTTATTTCTTGGAGGAAGTTAGCTTACTTGTGGAAAGTAAGGTTGATTCACATTAGTCCTTTCTCTCTCTCTCTTCCCACTCATTCCCTCTCACCTGAAATCACCAGACTCAGCCAGGGATTTTGGAAAGACAGGCAAGGTAGGATCTGCACATTCATCATTAAATTTTGCACAGGTAGAGAGGATGACAGCTCATTCTGAGGATGAACTACACCCTAAAGTCAGGAAATTGCTGTGGTGCATTCAAAGACCAGAGAGGGCACCTGCTTTGCCACATCACAGATTTGCACTGGTATTGAGGAAGGAGCTTATGGCCAGCTGGCAAATGTTCTTGAGTATGGACCTAAGGAGTTTCAATTTTTCCTGCAGACAATAAGAAGCCAGCAAAGGCTCTTTGTATAATGGAATGCCCAGTCCATGAAGGCTTCTCTGAAAGTGCAAAAGAGAGTTGGATGAACAGGGTGAGCCATGGAAACTGGAAAATGGGAAGTGTCAGAACGCCTCTGGGCCAGCCCTCTCCCCTTGGCTCCATAGGATGCTTGGTGTCCAAGAGAGTCACAGCAGCAGGGGAAAATGGAAAACTGCCCCCACCAACCCCCCCCCCCGCCCCGCACTCCCCAGAGCTGAGCCAATCACATCCTGAGGCCCCCAGAGAACCAAGTCCAACAGGAAGCCAGCGGTGTGTTCGCCCACTCCTGTTCACTTTCTGAGGAAGTGCAGCTAGATAAGGGAATGCCTTTCTTTTTAGGGAAACGCCTTTCGTTTAACTGATAAGAGCTCTTTAGAACCAATAAGCCTCCACCTGGAGCAGAGCCAACTACATATATCTCTATTGCCCTGGTTAAAAGGCCCCAATCTACCGAGGCCTTTTATCAAAGAAAATCATCTTCCAGAGCATTCTTCATGCTAGACCCAGCCCTCCTGAAGTTCTCTCCCAACTTCCATGCTAGCCTCTGTCCAAGCACAGCTCAGCTCACCCTGGACCTCCTGGGCCTCCACCTGTGCTGAGTGAGCTCAGCCTGCCTCTCACCGGCTTGTCTCCAGGAGCCACAGTGGCCTTGAGCCACTTTCCTGTTAGGGAGGCTGCCAGAGGAAGCTGCAGAGAGATTTGATCCATGCAGGGTCTGAAATGCATTACAAGCAGGAGAAGAAAGAAGAAGACAGCAAGTAAAACCAGAGGCCTGATTTCTGGTGCCAGGCCATGGAGAAAGGGCTACATGGCCATTCATTCCAGAGACAAGTCAACACATAGCCCATTTCTGCGCCATCTTATATTCTCAGAAACATGCACAGAATGAAATCTTCAAATGCCTTTATGGTGCTGGTATTTGGTCCTAAGTCTAAAAATTCATAGTAATAATTTACACAAACAAACGACGAGATATAACGGGAAAAAAGACTTCTTTGTCTCTCTTCTTTCAAAGTGATTTAAATTGGGTCATTGAAGACAACCTCAGAATGCTGGCTCTCAAGAATTCTTCATGACCAAATCCAGGTTATTCTTATTTCTTTCCTGTAATACAAATTTTGATTTTTTCATATCACAATCTATTTTATAAAATATTTACATTTTAAATGAAGGTGAGAGAAGGCAAAGAACACAAAGAATGAAAATGCTAATGCTTTGTAATAGACATGGGTACTGAGGGACTTTGATCTAATCAGCCACCCACAAAAAATATTGCCACATGAAAATAAGATTTCCGCATTAGACCCATGTCCTAAAAATAGAGGTTTGTTTTATAGTGGTACACAAGGATGTGTTATAGGAGCTCTGAGTTTGTTCTGTCACTGCACATTTAGTAAGCATGTTTGGTAATCCAAAGACTTACTGAAGTTTGAGGGGATTGCAATTTTGTTTTAAAATTTCAACACCAGCAACAGTTTTTTTCTCGCAATAAGTGTGATAAATACAAGACCCTATGGAATCACACAAGAATAGCACTAGGTTCTGAAAATGGAGTCAGGGAAGAAACTTCCTTGGGAGCTGGCTTCCTGTTGGCATGTTGGTGAGGAAGAGGAATTGACCAGGCATGTAAGTGGGCGCTGTAGGGGAAGCTGTGGCAGGCATAGGGGCACAGCACCATGGCGGGTCCTAGGACACACAGGGGACTGTAGGTCGTTCCACCCATGAGAATGAGGTTCCAGGAAGCAAGTGGTAAGAAGGTGTTGTGGTTTGGATCCAGAATGTCCCCATGGGCTCCTGGTGTTGAAGGCTTGGCCCCCAATACAGAGTGTTCAGAAGTGGGAAGCCATTGGCCATGAGGAGTCTAGTCTCATCAATGGACCAAACTACTGATGGATTCGTGGCTGAATGGACTATTGGGAAGTGGTGGAATCCATAGGAGTTGAGACCTAGATGAAGGAAGTGGATTCTTGCAGGCATGCCCTTGGGGGTTATATTTTGCTCCTGATCCCTTCCTCTTTCTCTCGGCTTCCCAGCACCATGAAGTGAGGCAGCTCTGCTCCACCTGCCATGATGTTCTGCCTCACCACAAGCCCACAGAAATAAAAAGCCAAAAGACAATCATGGATTGAAACCTCTATAACCATGAGCCAAACTAAGTCTTGCCTCACTTAAGTTGATTTCTTCAAGTATTTTATCACAGTCACAGAAAGCTGACTAACACAGAACAGAAAATAAGATGGCAAAGGCCAAATCACAAAGGACTGTGTGTCTCATTAAGGATCTTGGCTCGTATCTGGAAGGCAATGGGAAACCATGAAGGGGTTTAAAGAGAGAATTGACACCATTGGATTTATAATTAGGAACACTCACTCTGGTGTCAGGCTGAGGATAAACTGAGCTGGGGCTGGAATGGAAGTGGGAACACTAGGCAGGATAGGGAACATTCCAGAGTGAAAGGACCAAGCCCTCAACTAGGACAGTGGGAGTGGGAATACACAGAAAGAGTGGAAAAAGATGAGAAATAGGTCAACTCAGCAGAGCTGGGCTCCTTCTAGGAGAGGAGACAATCAACGAGTTCGTAACTTTTGATTGTATAATAGGTGAACGGTGAAGCAATTCTCCAAGTTAGTGTGCACGTAGGCAGGAAAAAGTAAATTTAGGTTGGAGGACTGCCGTGGGGGTTATCCAAGTAGAAATGTCTTAGTCTTTGCTAATGTTTAACCTCAAAGACTGACATCCAAACATCTTTATTTCCCTACTGTCAGAAAATGACGTTATCGTCCACAAAAATAATTCATCTCAGACTTTCAGATATACAATGTTTTCCAGTTACCAACTTTCGGGTTCATGTGTTCTACAAACATATTACTCACATTCAAAGTGCTTTCTGGTTTTTTTTTTTTTTTTTTTTCTGAAAAGATCCATTGCCATACCCTTCTGGAATTTACTGAGAATCTAACTGTTTAGGATTGCTTAACCCAGAGGGGGCTAACTCATCCCCCTCTTCCCTCCTTTGTCTTCTCTGTGGGGCCTCTCCTGTCCACACACCCCTGACTTAAAGCACAGCCCCCAGAGCTCAGAGCCTGAACTCTTTTTTAATAGCATGTAACTTTTAACAAGTACACTTACTAAATCAACTGTTAATTTTTGGTCTCCTTACACTAGCATTTGCAATGTCAATCAAAGAGGAAAGTGAGGTTTCTCCTTTTTAGTTCCTTAGTTTTGGTTCCTGAGAACCATGCCTGACACCCAACAGCCTGCAATAAACAATTCATTGAATTAATATGAGTGAATAATAAATGGTTTCTTTTTAAATATTTTTTCTTTAGTTGTAGATGGACATAGTATATTTACTTTATTTATCTTTATGTGGTGCCGAGGATCGAACCCAGGGCCCCACGTGCCAGTTGAGCCCTCTACCACTGAGCTACAACCGCAGCCCAATAAGTTAATTCTTATTGCTAACAAGAGATTCCAGAGTTCCCGTCTCGACCGGAAAGACTCAAAGCCACAGGAAGTCACTAGGTAGGTTGGTGGGAACTTTTCCTTCAAACTGTGAACTGAGCCACCTGGATGGGACTCCCCACTCGCTACTGACACTACTAGGTCTCTAGTATCAAGACATCGCTCTCCTTCTTCCTTTCACTCATTTACCCTTTTTTATGCCCACATTTTGAGAAGTCTTTGAACAAAAGGACTCATACATACTACACATTTCGCTGCTGACATTGACTCATAAAATTTGAAAAAAAAAAAACCTGTATTAATTTTCTTTTATTCTAGACATGATGCCAAGTGGTACAGAGGGTTTTTAAAAGATAAAAAGCCATGGTCCTGTGCTCAAGAACCACACTTTCGAGGTAAGAAGATAGAAAATGACTACAGATGACTGGGTAAGGTCTATCTTTTCAAAGGAGGAACATGTGAGCTGAATCTAGAGGACAAGATGCCTTTGGTGAGTGGAATAAGAAAAGAGAAACTTTCAAATTGAAAGAAGAGCAAGAATTAGGACACAGAGGCAGGAAGGGGCAGGGGCCACCTTGGCTTCCTAGTCATCTGCCTGTTGAACTCCAATGCAGTCGAGTAGCTTGTGAAAAGTTAGAAATGAACAAATGTAAGAACCATTACAGTCACTTCAGAAACTGAATCAGTGTGACCTGTATTTTGTAACCAGAGATATCAAAAATAGCATAGGGGATGGGGTTTGTTTCCTTTTGGTAACCCAAGGACACTTCTCCCTACTTTCGCTATTCCATCAAGTCACAGTGACTCTTTAACTGGCCTCCTGTTCAAAGAAAACTGGAGGAATGCAGAGGAAGTGCAAAAGGGAAATCTGATAATGGTTCAAACCGCCTGTCCCCCACCATTCCCTTGACGCAGTGGTTCTGGGTTTCCATAGGCTCTGGACCCTTGAGAACTGATGAGATTGAAACAGTTTCTCCAGGAAACTGCACATGCGCACTCTTGCTCAGAATCCACCCAGAAACTGTGGTGTTTACCTTTCTACCCATTTCACGTAGACGGGAAGAGGAAATGAGTCTCAAAGGCAGAGAAGGGGGTTCATCACATGGCCCCCACATGTCCATGGGCTCCAGGATCAAAACTCCTCCATAGATGGAGAGGCCTTAGAACAGAAAGCCTGGCACCAGAGCGAAGATGAAGAACCAAACATTGCACAAGCACCACGGGGAAGCAGCCTTGGCTACTCCTTCATCCCCACCCTTCAGACAATGAGGGCCCTGGGAGGCCTGAACACAACACTAACAGGAGCCTTCACTGGGGGGGGGATACAGTTGTGTGGTCTATGTCTTCAACTCCCTCATCCACAAAATGGGTCTAATGTAAGTCCTCTCCTACCCTCCTCCTGGCATTGCTGTGAGAATCCCGGTCATAGGCTGTCGAGTGCTCACAAATGATAGCTATCGTTGTTATCTGATTCTTGAATAGAGGCCACCTTTAAGGAATCAATAGCTGCTTCTACAACCCACTTCAAGGAGAAAGCTCTTACCTACCACAGTGCCCTAATCATTTCATAGTAAATAGTGTAAAATAAAATAAGCAGCTTCCTCATCAGCCCCCTGAGTATTATCAGATTGATCAAGTAGCGTTTCCACTAAAGGATCATCTGTTTAACCTGGATGAATCAGCAGTGTTATTATTGAGCAAGTAGGTAGGGAAGGCCAGGTGTGCTGGAAGATAACTCAAACAAGCTGGGAGCCTGTTCAGTTTCCCCCTTGAAACGCACTCAACACTCCAAAGTCCCCACCTGAGCTCACCATCCTCACCACCTGCCCAAACGCCTCCCCATCCTATTTGTGCTCACCATCCAGTGCACCACTGGCTTTAATCATGCCCACCCCCACTGGCCCCTCCCAAATGCACACATTCTGTTAGTACAAATCTGTCGCTGTTCTGGCTCTTCCCTTTCCACCCATTGATACTGTTTCTGCCCGATCTCTCTTCGGCTCTTGAAGAAGAGATGGCACAATTCCACCTAAATGTGCATTCATGATATTGGGACCGGTTTCTCTACCCGTGAATTAGATCAAGCATCTTAGTGTGTTGTTAACTCCATGGCAGCCCTGCCAAGTTTTATTTTGCAAAATTCCACCAATTACTAACAGAAATGTGCTAAAAATCCCCCACTGCAATGGTGGGTTTGTCGGTTCTGCCCTGTAGTTATGTCAATTTTGGTTGTTTAAATAGAAGCTGCATTATCAGGGGGTTACAAGGTTAGAATTCATACTCATATTTTCCTCCTGTATTATTCCTTTGATGAAAGTGTGGTAATCCTCTTCCACCTTAACAATGCTTTTTTTGCCATCAGGCCCACGGTGCTGATGTTAATATAGTCCAACCAGCCCTCTTTGGGTGAATATTTAGCTCATATATCTTCTTCTAACCTCTCATTTCCAGTCATCCTGTAGATCTGCCCCTTGTAAATTGGAGATAGCTGACTTGGTGTTTATTTTTCCTGTGGGCTGTAAGGAATTTTTAATCTGTTCTGATAATCTCTGGATAACAAGGGATAAATGCAGTGTGCTTCTACTGGTTGTGCCGACTGCTATCTCATTTCATGCTTTCCTTTCATCCATTTCTATGCCTTTTTCCTCCTTTATGCCTCCTGTTGGTTTTATCATGTTTCACTTTGTTCCTTTCCTCTACTTACTTGAAAGTTCTAGATCCTATTTCTATTAGTGTTTCTGGTAGTATTTAGTAGGCTGCTCTCATTTGAGGTTACCCAAAAATGGGGCGATGGCAAGGGGTGTAGCTCAGCGGTAGAGTGGAGGCTTGCACGAGCGGAGCCCTGGGTTCCATCCCAGCTCTGAAAAAATAAAATAGGGTCATGGGGGGAGGCAGCGATGGGAACATGGTGGGCACCAGCAGAGGAAGAGGTGGAGGTGGTGCACTCCATTCCGAGCCTGGCTCTCCTCATCCTGCAGGGTCTTCCCCATTCTCCCTCAATATGGTAAATTGTGCCATAACAAATAGTCCTTGAGCTATTACTGCCTAACTTACAAAGACATCAAACATCCATTCATTTATTTACTATATAAGAAAAGCCACTGTCGTGGTGATGGGATTATGACAATGAATGATAAAAAGTTGCAGCTCCCATGGAGTTAGAGTTAGTTCCTACTCCAGTAGGTAGTAAAGGACAGTATATAGACCATCTGATGGAAAGATAGAATGAGGAGAAGGGGAGGGGAAGAGAAAGGAAGAGAAGAAAAGAGGGAAGGAAGGAAGGACAGACAGCTATGAGTAAGGCTTAGTCAGAAAATTAAACCCAGGTGATGCTTTGGTGATGGTTGGGGTAAACAGTTCAGACTTAATGGTCTTACCCTCCTGATGCTGAGCTGAAATCTGACAGATGAGATCTGAGCCCTTCAAAGGCAGGAACAAGAACATCCCAGGTACATGGAGCAATCCTTGCCAAGGCCCCGGTGAGTAAGCATTGCTCTTCCAAAAAGCCCACAGAAGCACGTAGGAGTGGAATGCAGTTAGATCCTGGGAGGGAGGTCGGAAACAAGGGCAGAGAAGTAGACATGCACCAGACCATGCAGGGCTTTGTGCACCAGGTGAGCATCCTGAAGCTTATTCCACACGTGCTCAGAAGTCCTGGGAGGGTTTTAAGTAAGAAAGTGCCATCACCTGAATTCTATCTTTACACTATCACGCTGGATGGGGAACAACTGCACACTGTTGGTGGAAATGTAAATTAGGACAGCCCTACAGAAAATAGCTTGGAGTTTCCTCAAAAAGTTAAAAATCAACCCAGTCATTCCACTACTGGATACATATCCGAAGGAAGTAAAATCAGTGTGTCAAAGAGACAACAGCACTACACTATTCTCAATAGCCAAGAAATGGAAATAATTCAAGTGTCCAACAACTGATGAATGGAGAAAGGATAGGGAAAAGCGGTGTGTGCACACACCTACACCCAGTGGAATGATAATTCTATCATTTGCAAAAACACAGATGGGACTGGAGATGATTATGTGAAGCAGAATAAGCCAGGCACAGAAAGACAAGCCCCGCATGATCTCACTCTTCCCCAAGGTCACACATGCGTGACAGCTGGGATGAGAAACTTCCCCACTACAGCACACTCTAAAAGAATTAGTCTTGTAGAAATTGAGAGTAGAATGGTCATTACCAGAGGCTGGGAGGGGGTGGGGGAGGGAGAGATGGGGAGAGGTTGATCAGTGGGTCTGAGTGGCAGCTAGAACCGAGCAAGAAGTAGGGTATATGGGTAACGATAATGAATTGTGTGCTTTTAAAAAGCTATAAGAAAGGATTCTGAAAATTTTCACCATAAAGAAATGCTGAATGTCTGATTAGACAAATATGCTTAATCTGATTTTGAAATGATACAGTGTATTCATGTATCAAAGCATCACATGGTACCCCATTAACATATACAAATTTTATGTTTTTATGTATCCATCAAAAAATAAATTTTAAAAGTATATCACACTGGCAGATGCATGTTGTAAACACAGAAATTGTTGAGGAGATGCATGTAAAAATAAATTGTGGGCAGTTTCATACTTCCTGCCTGATGCCTTGTCTCCCCTAAAACCACTATCATGGCCACACACCACCCTGCGTCTACTCACCAAGCTCTGGTCTCATGGCACCATCTCGTGGTCAGAATAGGAACTGTTGATTCTGTAGCCTCTGAAATTACCCAGGTCTTTCCAGAATATTCCCCGACAACACAATCCCTCATCAAATTTATTCAGTCCCTTTAAAAATTATCTTTTTGTTCTATTTTCTTATTTTATCCTTGTTTTTCTACATATTAATATTAGATATTTTATTATTTTTTGCATTATAAATAAAGCAACATTTGCATGAGATGCTAATGGACTAGGTTATAATCTTAAGAGTGATTACTATTAGTCCAAATAGGTTTCATGAAAAAAGGAGTATCGATTTATCTCCCCTTAAAAGCCACTTGCAACACCTCTAGAACATGACAAAGGGGTGCATAAGACAATCCACAAGGCTGCTTTGCCGAGAGGTTTGACGTCAAGCTCAGACTGTGGTCCTAAACGTGTAATCACAACATACGGAGCAGCTGGTGAATGCGGAAAGAACTACAGGGTTTTCTTTTTCCTTAAGAAAGTAGCAATTTGAAGTAGCTTTGTTTCAAAAGGGAAAGCCATTTAGAAGAGGCAATTGGCAATTGCTGAAGCTCGCTCCTGCTACTTGAGATGTATGTACGGAAAATATTCCTTTTCCAGGACGCTTATGGTCAGATCAGACAACCCCCAACTTTTTCTCAGCTAAAAACAAAACAGCTCTTTTTATATCAATTTAAGCATGTGACACCAAGGCCATCATGCCCTTTTGAGAGGTTTTTCTACTCACAAATAGGTGGCTAATTGCAATGATACAGGGAGAACTAGTCTTCTCTGGTATTTTCTTGTCTGTCAAATTGAAAAGACCTTAAAAGCAATGCTAAGCCACCCCACTTTATTCAGGAAACTTTGACACATTATAGCAAGTCTGTTAAAAATTTATTTCACTGGGCATAAAGATCCCCCACTGCTTTCCTAGGCAAGGCTGAGGCTGTGAATTTTCACCCCAGATGTAATTAGAGTGACTCTTACTTTGGGGATACTTCTGGATCCTTCCACATCAAAGTAAGATCTGGAGAATCAATGGCAAAATTCCTTTTTTGGGGGAAAATTAATTAAGATGTGATTTTCAGTAGCTGTGGCGGGCTTTAATGAGACAGGCCTTTGCTCTTGGTAATGACGGTCCCTCTCCCAGCCCTGCTCTGCTGTCGAATTATCCCACCGTGCCTCGTCTCCTGGGCACCCTCTACATGAAATGAGTTAGGGGTCTCGGCCCTCTCCTTAGTAGAGCCTTGTCATAGAATCTTTCTCCACCATCAGCAGCAATTAGCACTAATTGGTACCCTGGGCACCCGTCGAACGGCGAGGTCAGTGATGGAGTGAACAGGCAGAACGAATTACCCTTTTGCCTCTGGAAGTGAACTTATCGGTTGTGTGTGGAGTTGCTCTCATCCTGCTACTTCGGCTGCACTGAGGAGGTGGATTAAGGAGGAATTTATTCTCTGAGGCTGTCAAACAAGACAACTGAGGAAGGTCAGTCCACTGGCAAAACAAAGGAGCTGAGTTATGGCCACAGGACAGCCATAAATAGGCCTCCATCTTCACCCCCACATTACCTCACCCCTTCCTATCTCTCTCCCCACTTTCAGTTTCTCCCTGTAATATTATAAATCCAATCAAAACAAGTGCTCCGTCAGCGTTTTTTCTCCCCTTCGCCTGAGAGTGCACACTGTTTATTCTCATTACTGTGAGACCCGGGTCACCCAGTGGCTGCGAATGGATGCTGTCATTTGTCTTTGCATCTCTGTGAATTCATCCTACCTACCACACAAGAGATGAGGGAGCATCACAAAGATGCATAAAATAAGACCTGTGCAAAAGTTAGTCCTTGCAGAACATCAATTCTGCTAATTGCCCTTATGTTTGTAATCCTGATATCTTTACCGTAGCTGCTTAAGTCAGGGGGTGGAAAAATCCTTGGGAGAGTTATCAAGGAACAATTAATAATCCCTTCCTCCCCTACAAGTAGCCACTCGATGACTTGGTATCACTCACAAGACGACAGAAGGCAAAGGAATGTTGGCGTTCTGCCACCTTATAAAGCTCACTTCTTCTTCCACTGAATTCTGATGCCAGCACTTGTCTGAAGGTTGAGCAGAAAGGACTCAAAAAGGAAGTGGGCACTGGCTGACCAGACTCACAGCAAATAAAAAATAGTCTCAGTCAGTGCCCGTCTGTCTTCCTACAGAGAGCAAAAAGTTTGAAACTCAGTGAAAGCCATTCATTTTCTGCCTTGCATTACTTAGAAATACCTTTCATCCAAGTTTTTAAGTATTCCTGGGGGAGAAGAGAACCTAGAAGTGGTTGACCTAGAAACAATTCAGCCTTACAGAGATGCCGGAGCCCAGACATTAGCCAAAGCCAAGAGGGGCCTTTTAGTGCCATTTATAACTAGATCAATATGTCAACTGGTCCTGCCCTCACCTCACTCAAGTTTCTGTCGGAATTGAAAGATTAACCCAGAAACAAAAACTGCCAGAAGAAGCAGCGACCATAGACAGTGTGAGGGAAGGATCTGTTTCTCAAGTCTTCCTTTTCCTTCTTTGAAAGGTGCAAGACAAGTAGCTGAGTATCTGCTTAAGCTTCCTTTTTATTCTCAAAGACCAGCAAAACGCCTAGCAATAGAAATACTCAACCACCGTTTGTCACATAAAAGAATGGACAAATCACCAAAGAGTCACTTAGAGGCCTAGAAGGAGTAGAATTTATAGAACTCACCCAGTCTACTCCACTCGGCCAAAGGGATACTCTTTGCTAATGTCAATCAAGGAGTCCAGAGCAAAAGGAAAAGTGTGTACCATTAGCTGAAATGATACACTTTCATCGAGTCAGTTGACAAACATTTACTGACACCCTGCGGCATGCCAGCCACCTATCAGGCCCTTGGACACAAGACGAACATTGACTGTCATAAAAGTTTGGCTTAGTTGAAAGGACGGAGATGAGACCAAATACAGACAGAACAATGTGAAAAGGCTGTTTGGGGGTACCCCATGAGAGTGCGGCCGGAGGGTGTGTTTGAGCTGGTCTCTGTAGAGTGACCAGGGAACCTAGAAGGGAGGCTCAGAAAGCAGACAGAAGAGCAGGGAGCCCCATGTGAGAGCCCTGGGAGCTTGACAAAGAGAAAGCAGGACAGTGAGAGCCTCCAAAGAGAAATGGAACCAGGTGGAAGAAAGGAGGAGAAAGGGAGGAAGGAGAGGAAGAGAAAAATGAGGGGCTGAGGAAGCTGGGATAAGACCGTTTGGCCAGGGCCTGTGGTCCACCTAGAACACAAGCCTGGACTCACCCACAGGCCACAGAGTTGAAGGCAGGGCATGAGCTCACCTGCTCATCTGGGAGGTCGGTCTCCACCCTCTGGTCAGCAAGGCAGGGCTCCTTTGATCCCTATTCACGCCTGCCTTTCTGGAAGCTTTGAATGAATGAATGTTTCTAGATAGATACTGTAGGATTTGGGCTTTTTTTTTTTTTTTTTTTTTAGTTGTAGATGGCCATAATATATTTATTTTTATGTGGTGCTGAGGATCGAACCCAGTGCCTCACACATGCCAGGCAGGCACTCTGCCACTGAGCTACAGCCCCAGCCCGGAGGGTTTGTATTTTAGAAATGGTATCACACATGGGGAAATGCTAGCCATGGGATACAAAATTTCAGTTTATCTATCAGTTAGATAAAAAGGAATAAGTTCAGAAGATTTATTGTATACAACTATAGTTAATAACAACATATCCTCAAAAATTTCTAAGAGAAAAAATTGCCGTGTTCTCACATTAAAAAAAAAAAAAGACACCTACATGAGGGTAATCCTATTTTAATGAGCTCCATGTAGCCATCCCACAATGTGTACATATTTCAAATCAATCTACTGTACACAATAAATATAGACTATTTTTCATTTGCCAATTTAAAAATATTTTACAAATTTGAAAATAGAGCAGATTAGGGGAAATGTGTTGGAACAAAATAAAAATAAAGTCAGGGAGACCACTGTTCATTAAAATACTAGATTTGCTGGGCACAATGGCACACGCCTATAATCCCAGTGACTCGAAAGGCTGATGCAGAAGGATGACAAGTTCAAGGCCAGTCTCAGCAACTTAATGAGGCCCTAAACAATTTAGCAATACCCTGTCTCAAAATTAAAAAATAAATCAATTAATTAAATCGGCTGCAAATGTGGTAAAGTGTCCCTGAGTTCCTAGTACAAGAAGAAAAAGAAATCCTTTAAAAGAGTAGATTCAATATTTTTAACTCCAGAAAAGAGACACGTGGCCCTCAAATAGTCTCCAGTATCTCATTGTTTCATTGAACAATTATGTGGTTAAAAGTGTGAGTGGAGATATGTTTCCTGTGTAAGAAAATAACAAGAAACACTCGAATCCTGGCGCCTCACAGAGGTCAAGTATGTGCTTGCAATATTATAATTTCACCAATGTAAATTTCATGCTTTCTGTGCCCTGAGTGTATGAGGAATAAATGCTACGTCGGAATTAAGGATGGAAGTACGTTTCAACAATAAAGAAGCTACCGGCTTCTTTCACTTGCAGTCTCAATTTCACCCCACCAAGGAGAGTATGCATTTGGTTTTTTTTATGAAAGTCTGAGCTCAGAAACCTGTGCAGCTTCTCAGGCCTAGAAATGAACAATGACAGGCAGGTGAACAGTGCTCTCTGCCCATGTGAGGCTGCTCCCCCGGCCCTCCCTTGATGATGGCCTTGCAGACTTCTGCCTCCTCCGCCTCAGGCTTCAAGAATCCAGACCTGTACATTATTCATTTTGCCTTTAGCACCCAGAGTGCACACTTTCAAACAGATGGACAGATGGGTGGACATAACTATGCTAATAGCCACTTCCCCACTGCAAAAACGTACCTGAAAATCACATTTTCCCAAGCTTCCCCTCGGGCATTTTAAACACTCAAACGCAGGTAGACTTTTCAATTTTACTCTGAAGTTAGCAAGTACTCTGCTATGCAGGAATTTTAGTCAATTCCAAGAGGAAAAAATATTCTTAAAAAGTTATAAGCAGCTTAAATACAGTTTTGCACAATAAGCTGTTTCATTTTGGGTTTTAATCTGTATCAAAACTAGACAGTAAAATTTTTATTACTTCCCAACTGGTTCTAGCAAAGGTTTTACTCTACGTTCTTACTTTCTCTTTTCTCTCACAAATCCAGGAAATTAAAGATAAAATGCACATTAACAATGTTTATGTTACAAATGTAAACACAAGGAAGTCTGGGAACATTTTAATAAGGTTCTCATACTCATTTTAATTCATCCATGCTGTGCTCAGGCAAAAACTATATATTCTTGTGCTGCTCTCCATCCATATAGTTTATTGAGGAATAGATATATCTCTGCAAATTCTTGTTTACAAAGAGAATACTCATTTTTGCCTTTATTGACTTGAATCTGTAACCCAAATAAACTGAATTACCCAGTTGTTTCACAAGTCACTTACACAAAGAAAAGAGCTTAATTTTTCTTCTCATACTTCTTAGTAATGCCTATCAGGACAGCCAATCAAATAGACTTCATAATCTCCTAAGGCTCTACAAAAGCTATTTTCTTTTTTCTCTTCAACTTGCTATCTGAGATATACCATAGGTGATGAGAAGCATGAGAGAATTTAAATGCTACATGAATTATCCCTGGAATTTGTATTTTTCATCCAAAAAAGAACTGTTCCCAAAGAACTCTCTTGTAAATAGAGACTTTGAAGAAAACAGAGAGGTGCACTAAACTGGGCATCCTGCAGAATGCCTTCCTGAGCAGAAGATGATGCCACCTTCCTACTCAGTTCTGCCTGCACAGGATCTGTTAATGGCAAGCCATTGCCTCTTCTTGTCCCCTGCACAAAACACTTGAAGGATCTAACTCCCAATGCAACAGATTTCTTGATAGCTCATCACAGCCACCTGGTTGTACCGCTGATAGTCTTCTAGAATTCCAAATAAGCTTACCAATGTCATTATGTATTTCTACAGTAAATAAAACAAGAACTCTAACAGCACCTTTTAAAGTCAGTAACAAGGATGGAAAGCATCAAAATGATTAGGCACAAAAACCTTGAGAATTTATCTTTAAATTGTTAGCAAAGGAAAGGAAAATTTAAAAATGTGGCAGTTCATTCATTCTATGGAACAACATTCTTTTTCCTAATACAAAATGAAATGCCATACGTGCAGATACTGGCCAATATAAAGGAGCCACGTTACATCTAGCAAAGATTTTTCACTAGGTGACCATTCTTGACAATATTTAGCATTGTGAGAAATAAGTAATGTTAAGGTTTGACATCTGTAAGTGCCTGAATTTTCATAAAGAACTTGAAAGAGATTCAATCAGGTAACTATGGTAAGATGATCTATCAAGAGGAATAATTTAAGAGGAATTAAAGTTTTAAAAACAAAAATCTTTTTTAAATTAAAAAAGAAATAAAAATCTTTTCCCAGAAAGACCTGTGCTCTCCTTGATGCTACTTTGTCAATGGAAACCTGGCGGTAATAGGCATTTGTAACACTGAGCACAGACCCTGAGAACAGTAGCTAGGACTCCCACAGATCCTGATAGCCTGACCATAAAAAGAACCAGCAAGAACACCACCTGCCTATAGTGACACCAGAAAATTCTCTGGGGTAAAGAATCCTCTGTCGTTTTTCCTAAGACCAAGCAAGTCTCTGGAGCTCTTAAACAGTCCAGAGTCAACCCTAGTAAGACTAACTATATTCTGCTAACTAGGGAAAGTGGAGCATGCCATTTTGTTCTTAATCTTAAAAATGAAAAACAAAAGTGAGAGGTATAATATTTTTGCACCTATGTTTTGGTTCATATATGTTTCAATAGTGAAATATAAATAAAGCTAGGAAATTGAACTTAAATAAAAAGTGGACATAAATATGCCGACTCCAAAGGTCAGTAGAACTGCTATTGGCTCTGTGCTATTTTGAAATGATTAGTCTATGTTGAATGCTAAGATTTCTTTTTAAAAGGAAAGTTCCACAGCAAGTTTATTACTGTGACTTAACTTGAGCTTTCTGCAGAGAACATAAATGGTTTTAAGAAAATACTGAATATGGCTTTCAAATTCCCTAAATAAATCTACATACCTCAGAAAAAAATATCTAGTACCAAATTATAAAGTTCATTTCCCTTTTGGACCCTTTCAGATGGAGCCAAGTTCAGGTAGGTACCTAAATTTCCCAGATCCTTGTGGATGACAACTCCCTTCTATTTCTTATCTCTTGTATGGGTTTGAGTAATTTCAGAAGTTATCAAAAGGGAAGCATTGGACTCTGAGCTTCTAAAGCAAATAACTGAGTTTGCAGAGGGCAGGAATTTCCACTGGAAATTCCACATTATATTCTCCCTGATTGGACCCAGACAGTACACCAAAGCATTCTAATACTATGTTTCCAATGGACAAGTAAAATCCAAATCCTAGAAAGAACACTTCTTGGTTTCTAACCTATCTGTGAAATGTCTGTATTCCATTGCTACAGTGTTAAACACGTCAGAAGTAATTCTCCCTGTCCTGATGAGACTACCTCCACAGTACTGTCTCAGATTTTTGAGACCATAATTTAAGAGGTGATATTGAATAAATGGAGTACATTCAGAATAATCATCAAGATTCTGAAAGTAATGTCAAATGACAAATGATTTTAAAAGAATTGGAGACATTTATCTCACAGTGGGGGGGGGGAAGACTGCCTTATACTTTTCTCATTGCATTTTTATAGAAAATGCTTTTTTATTTTTTGTATAGAAAATACTTACTTTACAAGCTCTGAGAGGAAAACAGATTTCAGTTCCATGTAAAGGAAGTGTTTTCTCATAATTAGACTAGACTTTTTTTTTTCAGAGATAGGGGTCCCTTCCCTAAAACAATTCCCATTAACCACATGTTAACAATGCTTTTGCACTAAATAAGAGGTTCGGCTCCTGACCTCTAAAGTAGCTTTAAATCCCAGATTCCTAATAGTCTATATTTTGGTTAACACAATGTACTAAAAAAATTTTGCATCAGAATTCTGAATTATTTCTGGAGCTGAGAGTTTCTTCTAAAGCAACACAATAAGCCAAAAATTATTTGATTTGATGCCAGTAGGAATAATTCCCATTTCCTTGCAGATTGGGTTATAGATAGAACCAGGACAGCATGAACTTCAGTATTAGCTTAGGTTAAAAATCCTTCCTTTATCATGTATAACCTGTCATGACTTCAGCCAGTCTTTTAACCTCAATAAGCTTTAATTGCCTCATCTGTAAAATGGGACAATTTAACTCACATATGATACTTTGCTCATAAGATTATTGTAAGGATTAAATGAGTTGATTAATTAAAAATCCTGGTGAAGTTCTTGGTTCAAAGAAACCCCTAAATATAGAGCAGCTCTTCAAGGACAGCTCATCAGGCCCTGTAATACCCCCTACGAGGGCGGCCTAGCATGTACCTTTCCCATGCACTGTCACACACACACACATAGAGGAGAGGAGGAGGACACCATGTTCATGTGCATCATCCACAAGTAAATATGTCAGCACACAACTCAACTTGCTTTCTTTTAACTTTTTATTTTATTGGAGATTCTCATGTAATTAAAAGATACAGAGAGAATCCTGGTACCCTTTATCTTTTTATATAATTCTACATTTTCATATCATTTAGGCCTTGTTGTCTTTTTTTTTTTTTTGGTCCTCTACCAATTTACTGATGCAAGACCTGAAAATAATAAAAGTTATCAAATTGACCTGGCTATGAAGGCACCCAGAGCCAGGGCCAGTATTCTCTCCTGGGACCTTGTGGTCACTCTGGGTTTTTCTCCTTAGCTTGCATTCTTCCTTGCCCGCTCCTGGCCACTGCAAAGCCCCTGTTCTGTGAGGCTGATGACTTGAGCTCTTGGGTGCTGTGGCTCATTGGGCAAAGCGTGCAATTTGTGTTTAACATAGTAATATTCCAATTTCTATTGATTAAATAAATTCATATTCCAGTGCTGAGGGGAGGCAAATGTTTTCTTTCCTCCAAAAACAATTACTCTGCATTGACTGAGCTCCAGGGGAATTGTATCCTAGGATGTGCCTAAGGTTGGTTTCAATACAGTTGGAGTCTCTCATGTGGAAAATTCTCTATTTAGCAATTACATGCAAAGAGAAAACTTGGAATTCATAAGAGGTTCAGTAAATCACAAGCCATGAAGGGTGCAGTAAAAGCCAATGAAAGTCTAGGCATGATTAGTCACATACACCCAACAAATATTTCCCCCAAAATGGCCAATAAACAGAATCACAAAGGAGCTTTTAAAAATACAGATTTATGCACCAAAATGCACCCATCTTCACCCCAAATTGTTCTAACTCAGTGGTCTGAGGCAGGACCAGGGAAGCAGCATTGCTATAGAGCCTCAAGGAGCTTCCGCTATTCAGCCGCAGTGAACCAGCACCTGGGCCGTCATCTTGTCAAACAACGCCTGTGCTCAGATTAGGAGAAAGAAAATACACAACTTTCTTCACCCCCACTTCCAGAACTTCCTGATTTCTGATGTTAAAATTGTTTTCTACAATGATAATGATAAACTCCAGTTTTGTGAATTACTACACAGAGATGTCTGTTGGAGGAATCATTAAGCTATTTCATGGGCAAATATGACTTTAATTCATCCCAAAATTGGAGTGAAAAAATATGGTGCCTACTACCAGAATATTACACTTGTAACAAAAAAAAAAAAAAGTCTTACTGATTCTAACCATCTTCTAGCTTGTCCAGCAGGGTGAAGGTGGTGAACCATGCTTGCCTAGGTCCACATCTACATGATGAATCAAGGCTTCTTCTTGGGTGAGGTTTTCTCTGTGCCATCACAAATCCTGCTGCAACTACTTGTGTAGATCAGAAACTCCCCTCTAAAAATATTACACCTGTGGAGAGTTGAATCTCTGGGACTAGGAGCATTAACACATTTTTTTAAATTAAGAGCCTGTCTGAGTATGAGTCTATTACATACTGTAGCAATAAAATCAAGCGTTGCCACTGTCTGTTCTTTAATAGCTTACATGCATTTTATATTCAGAGTCCCCAAGCTAAAATTCCAAGAAATACCCCCTCTAGTCTTAAGCTGTAAAATAATCTCTGCAAGGTTTTTCTCACTTCCTCTTCACTCTAGACTATAGATGACCCCACTTTAAGTGTTAGATTCAAGTGGACATAAATGGCACATAAAATAAAAGAATATAAAATGCAAGTAGAAAGGTTGGCCTCTGATCTGCTTTGCTGAGTTTTCCCTGCTGTCTTAGAAGGGATGAAGGCCTCTTGGGTAAGAGTGGTCATTCCAGGAAGAAGAATGCCTTTTAAGCACATGGGTCATCAGATACAGCAGACTAGGCAACTAAAGACAGAGTCCATCAGCCAGATGCAGGTAACACCCTCATGTACAAAATGCCCCAGTCTCACATGACAAGCACTTGATGGATAGGTAATCTATGAGAACAATAGGCCTCAAAGTGTGGTTCCCAGCCAGGATCAGCATCCCCTGGAAAGTCGGTAGAAATGCAAATCCTTATGCCCATTCCAGACCCAATGAATCAGAAACTCTGGGCTGTGCCAACTCATGTTTGAACAAAACTTCAGGTGATTCTGATCCTCGTTCAAGGCTGAGAACCCACATGTTCTCCTGGGCTGTAAGATTCAGAACCTCCCTTCTCACCCAGCAATCTCTCCACTGGCTTCCTCTGTCCATCTTCTCCCACTCCACGGCTCTGCCCTCTCCCACCCACTCACACACCCACTCACACTCACTCACTCACAGCCACACACCAGCATGGTGTTCAAAGAACAGAAACCAGCCATGATTTTTTTCCTCTCCTTGGAGTATTTATTTCATAACGTGTGCATAGAGCTGAGGTGAGGGGTAGAATTTGAACAATCCCTAATTAAGGAAGATGGCACCATGCATTTATCACATTATACTGTTGTGTATTTACCCCGTACCGCTTTTGATGCATTTGCATATAATCTTTCATAATTCAATTCGCTTGTTGAAATCATTCCTTTTATTTTCACTTGTTTATTCAGACGGGAAAGTTCATTTGGCAGATCACTGGGGCCTCCCAGTGGCCACTGTATGTAATTTCCAACTGGGATTTTATTCTGGGAGCTTTGGGAAATGGTAACCAAATCCTTGGATTTTCACCTGAGAGAAGCATAAAATAAAATCAAAGCAAGAATTGTACCAAGATAGATTATATCAGCTGAAATTTCCCCAGACGTTGGCTTTGTTGCCTTGCATCTATCCAATTTGGTATGCAGTACTTGCTTAGTAGAGATGACAGCAGCTTCAGGTTTTGCAGGTCAAGGTAAAAAACAACCAGGAACACATACAATAAAAATACTATCACAGAGCTAGGGTTCCCTCCTCTCATCCTGCCCTGGAAGTGGGAACTGCCCAAGGTAGCCTTCGCCCTAGATGTCTTCCTGGTGGCCATCGGGTCTTGCCATAGCTCCCCAGAGGCAGTGGGCACCGTGCTTTGACCCTGGCCCTCACTCTGACCTCATGGAAACAACTGAGCCACCCACAATTGCATCAGCAGACACCCATCACCTGTCAGAGGCTCCAGCCAGCGTGTGAGGCTTACTCTGCAAATCAGTCTCCCAGAACAAGGTGCCTGTCATTGGAGTAGTGCAGGCTGAGGACACCAAGAGCCATTTCGCTTAGACCAGCACATTGCTTGGCAGGTGCCGTGTCCCTCCAGTCTCACTCTGAGTGCCTCAACTTCTGTCTTGGCCTGGGGAGGCTCTGCTGCCTGAGTTACCGGACTTGCCTTGAAGGACAACTGGAAGGTGGTTTCCAGGAACTGCTGTCCTCACTTCACCCCAGAACTGAAGTCTGCCGGACGGCACCGCCTGGTGACAGACCCACACACATCAGCATCATTCACACAGCCTGGTTACAAACAGATCAGATGATGTCTTAAAGTTCAACCCCACCCCCTTGGCCTTCTCCGATGAAAAGTCACCGGAGGGCACCCTACCCCTGGTTCACATCGATATTCCTGAGCCTTCTGTCAAGAGCAGAATGGTGCTGGTTCCATCGGGACACCTCCACACAAGAGGCCCTTTTTTGTTTACTGCACTGGCTGCTTTGAGATCACCAATATCCTTAAATGTGTTAGTCTAATCTGTGCCCAGTATTCCTTGCAACTACGTATGTAGTTAACTCTTTTGGGGGTATATACACACATTTTATAAAGGCAACTATTAAAGATGTGTTGGGAAAGGGATTCATTCTTCCAGGCCCCCTTGAGAGTATTCCACTTGAACTAATTTGTTCTCAGGAGGCAAACAATGACCACCGTCACTAAATTGTTAGCTCCCAATTAAGTGGAATACAATTCAAATTCAGTATTCTCTTGCAGAGTTCAAGTGCAATACCCCGAAAAGAGAACAAGCTTCAGCAGGCCCTGTAGAGGTCAAAGTTCCCATCCTCTCTGTCACAGGTGTGTGACCTTGAGGAGGACACTCCCACAAACCTCCATATCCACATAGGTAAATTGCTCTAGGGGTGTTGGGAAATCTCAAAACAGGCTAAAAGCAGGGAGTATCCCATTGATTGTAGTTATTATTCCAGCCAGAGTTAATGGAAGCTGCAATTTTCCCAGCCTGTGGTTCCAACAGGTCACTGTCAGCTGCCTCTAAAGCTTGGTCCATGCTGTTTCTTCCACCCAGAACCCACCCCCCTTCCTCCTTTGCCAGCTCCAGCTGGCTTCTCCTGGCAGCCTGCACAGTTCCCTGGCTCTGGGTTGGGTTCCCCACCATCAGGACACCCCCACACTTCCCCTACCACACTGGCAACTTCACTGCCTCTGCCCTTGGCACTGAACTCAGAGTCTCCAGGAGAACTGGCACTACCCTTTTCCCTGCCACCCATACCTCCAGCACCTTGTGGGTTTCAATATATAGTGAATAAATGAATGACAACCACTAGGCAGCTTTCTAAACAATTAAAACTAAAATCCAAAGAAAAAAAGTAGCTATGCTGATTATTTAGCATTCTTTTAATTGAACCTAGGCGTGTTTAACACTGAGCGACATCCTCAGCATATTTTATATTTTACTTTGAGATAGGGCCTTACTAAGTTGCTTAGAATCTAAGCTGCTGAGGCTGGCTTTGAACTCACAATCCTCCTGCCTCAGCCTCCAGAGCCACTGGGATTACAGATGTGTGCCACTGCACTCGGCCAAGTCTCCTTATTTATTTAAAAGTAAGTTGAAATCTGTTCCCAGGAGCTCTAGCACTTTGTTCCCTTCACCCCAAATGCTATGCAGAGTTATTCTTCAACTCTTCTTTTATCCATGATTGTGAAATGTGTCTGCCATGTTTGGCATCCTTCTAACCATTAAGTTGCCTATTAGTCAATCAACAAAGCTTTGGTGGGAGAGTGTTAATTATTTACTAGTTGCAAACTGTACATTTACCCTGAACACCAGGTGGGTAGAAACATTACTCATGTTTTTTAATCTAAGAATTTCTCACATTTTTATGGCCTGTCCTTTGGGCTTATTTTTGATGGTTTATGACCAAAAAAACAACCCTTGCCATTATGATTTATACTCTGCCAACAAAGGAAACAAAAAGAGATAAGAAACCCAAATTAAATCATGGACCAGGTAAGAAAACCCAAATTAAAACATTACACACACACAAAATCCAGTGAAATCAAGGGGCTGACTCATAATTTAAAATTAGAACAAAGAAAACCATACATGTTAACAGACTTTGGACAAAGAAAATTTCAAAACCTCAACCTCAAAATGTAACACTCACCCCAAATGTGATTTTCAAATGCCCATCTTATATTTGTGACACTATGAAATAACCCCTGGCTATTAAATTATTTTCAATGGCATATCTTAATCTTATTTTGCTTGTACATTTGTTTGAAAAAACAAAAATACTTTTCAATATGGAAAATTGGTATTGATTGGCAGCAGATATTCAGTATTTTTCTTTCTTCCTTTCTTTCTTTTTTCTTTTTTCCTACTAATGTCATTGATCACAAACTTGACCTGGACATCTGTTTTCATTTTAGTGATCCCTTAGAATTCTTTGATGGCAAGTGTCAGCTCTAAAATTTGATTGGATTTTGGAGAAAGACAATTGCCTTAGAAACAAAGAAATTGGAGAATTGAGAAGCAAGAGTCCTGCCTGTGAGCTTGCCCAATAAAAACACTGTTTGTGATAGAGGCCAAGGGTTAGTTCAATAGAATAAGCAGTCAATAGCATAGGCTCAGCAACCTAAGCACTACAGAGTAACACGCCATCCGTGCAAACACTAATGGAATCCTGAGCAAATGCAGTTAATATAACCTCAGAACTAATTGATGCTAACTAAGGCCACCTAAGACACCCTGTCTAACAAATACTACTATACAATTATTCAGAACACTGTCTTTGATTTCATGTGGAACTTGGAAGCAGAGCAAATATTGACATTGGGCTTGCAGGTAATACACTAGGCTTAATTTCACATCACAGACTCAGATGACAAAAGCTATGTGTGGAACTCGTTTAGGAGCCACACCAATCTTTGCAAACATGCACTCACAAAATCCCTGTACTTTAAAATTTGTTTTGCCTATATTCCCCCAACTTTTGCAAATGCATTTACCTACTCTGTTCACAATTTTGTTTCCAATTATTGCTTTATAATTTGTTTTAAAAATACACATATTTGACAATTTTTATTTTCTCCATGCACAGATTTCCATGAAAACCAAATTAAAATGAAGTAAGAAGAAGCACACTATATTAATTTTCTCATAGTTTTACCTAAGCTTACTTGCCTGATTTGCTTAATATGACCTGACTTTAATTCTTGTTTAGAACCAATTCCTGGTTTGTTTTCATAGTACATACAAATCTCATCTAGTATCAAAATTCAGCCAAGTGGACATATTTCACTTCTAATGGATATTTGTAAATTATTTATCTGCTTATATGCAAATTAACACTTAAAACCAGTTAGATATAGCCTCTAAAGACAGGGCATTCTCAGAGAACACCAACTTGCAGGAATTTGAGGCCTTAGAGAAAAAAAGGAATATTCCATTCTATTATGTTTACCCATCTTTTTTTTTCTTTCACAATAATGTGTTTACACTATTGTCTGTAAATCTGTTAGAAAGTTAGTTACCCAAAGCTACCCTTTCATTATCCAAAAAAGAAAAAGAAAAAAGAAAAGACATTTCTTAAAAATTCTGATTGAGCCAGGTACAGTGGCTTCTGTAATCCCAGCAGTTTAGGAGGCTGAGATAGGAGAATTGCAAGTTCAAGGCCAACCTGGGCAACTTATAAGACCCTGTCACAAAATGAAAAATAAAAAGGGGCTGGGCAAGTGGTTCAGTGGTAAAGTACCCCTGGGTACCAAAAAAAAAAAATACTAAAATCTGATCAATAAAAATTGGTTCAAATGAAAGAAGATATATCATTAAATTCTAAGACAGAGATTGGAGTGCAGCACTTAATATCCTAAAGTCAGCTGACACATCTGGGGCACAAAACTCTCCTGGTTACCTGTGTGACATCTTGAGTTGAAGAGAATCACCTGCAGGTTGGTCTGTCTTCTGTGGAGCAATAAGTATTCTGATTTAACCCCTATTACAATTTTGACTATCAGTATGAATATTCTATTGAAAATCCAGAAAGTTACTGCAAGAATTAGACCAAGGTTTTTAATAACATCATCTAACTTCTCAAAAAGCCAGATACAAAGGGGCAAAAGCTCACAATAGAACTCCTTTGGATTGAAGTTAACAAATCAATTGCTATTCGTTAAAAAAAAAAGAAGGAGAAATTGTAAGATAGAAAAGGTCTATTCAAATTTTATCTTCTGAAATTGAATTACTATAAAATTAACTTGAAAAGTATGGAGAAACTGCAGCAAAAAGAAAAGTAGACAAGTTCTCAGAATGAAGTAAGCAAGGTCTTGGTGTAGGGGTGGGTGTCCACATCGGCAGGCGAGAGCTATAAACAGAATGAAACAATGGATGGGAATGTCACATTTGACAGACTGACACACAGAGAAAGAGGAACTCGAAAGGACCCTATGGCTGGTTGAGTCCTCATGCTGTCTTTAAGAGGACATTTTATCTATTCTACCTAAAAATACTACTTAGTGATATTCTAACAGCCGTTTTTCTCCTGTATTTACCTACTCCATTCACAATTTTATTTCCAATTATTGCCTTATAATTTGTTTTAAAAATGCACATATTTGACAATTTTTATTTTGTTCTGGCTGAGGCATCCCCAGTACTCAGGCCCCAATGACTCTGAGCAACTCTGAGGAACCCTGGAACTCTGCTGGCCAGTTCTAAAACCAGCATGGATTCAATCCCTGGTATGTATAAATAAACAAACAAATAAATAAATAAAATTCATGTTTTCCAGAGCCCATGGATACTAACTTAACTGTGGAGGGGGCAGAATCTCAAAATGCAACAAAACAAAAACCCCAAATCCCCCTGTCTGATCTCTTCCTGTGTCAAACCTCAGGACTCAGTCTTCATCTTATTCTCTCTGGCTCTCTGAAGGAGCTTTACAAATCCCCCAGCTGATGCTGCTGCACTTTGTCCAGTGGCTCAGACCAAGCACGGTGGTCAGCTTGACTGTCTCACTCACGCTCCACACTCTACTTGGCAGGAAGCCCTGCTGGCTCCAGCTTCCAAACACATCTAGAAATGACTACTTTCCATCCCATGCAGATTCCTTGTTGCCAGCTGCCACTCTCTGGATGGCTGCCACAGCCTCCCAGCTGGTCCTCTGTCCCTACATTCCAGGTTCAAAGCATCAGCCAGAGTGGCTGCTATGGTTTGGATCTTCCATGTCCCCCCAAAGCTCCAGGGTTGAAGGCTTGGTCCCCAATGCAGCAGTGTTCAGAAGTGGGGTCTTAGAGAGTTGATTGATCATGAGGGCTCTGACCTCATTGGTGGGTTAGTCCCTGGGTGGATTCATAACTTAATGGCATATTGGGAGATAAAGAAAACTTCTGGAGACAGGACCCAGTTGGAGGAAGAAGGTCACTGAGGGCATACCCCTGAAGGGGATACTGGAACCTCAGCCTCTTTTTCTCTCTCTCGTTCTACTTCACAGCCACCATGAAATGAACAGCTCTGTCCCACCATGCATCCTCCACTGTGATGTTTGGCCTCAGGCCCAAAGTGATGGAGCCAAGTGACTGTAGGCTAAAATCTCTGAAACCATGAGCCAAAATTAATCTTTCCTCCTTTAAGTCCATTGATCTCAGGTATTTTGTCACAGAAAACAAGGAAGCTGACAGTGGTCCTTACACAAAATGACATTATTTACTATTCGACTTAAAACCCTCCAGTGATTTTCCATGTAGCCAGAGAGGAAAGAAGTCAAAGTTCTTTCAGTAACCAGTAACCTGAAAGCTTGTGGTGGACACTGTGACATGCTGCCCAGATCCTCTTCAGAATGACTTATTACCCAGCTGCTGGAAGTGCTGTTGGCAGACAGTCCACAGCTGTCACCATCTTCAAGAATGGCCACAGCTGAAGAGGGGCTCACCCAAGGTCATGCAGTCTTCCAAGGACAGCCATATCCATGACTGAGCCATGTGACACTCTCAAGGCCTGGGCACCTTGTCCCATTCGGGACTGTCCCAGAGGCCACTTGAGGTCCAGCACTCATGTCCTGCTTCCTTCTGCTCCTTCCTGTAGGCCTTCAGCCCAACGGCATAGCCTAACAGGGGACCTGCAGCCTGCCCTGCCTCTCAGAGCCTCTGTGTGGAGAACACAGCCTGCAGCAAAGGCAGCCGTGGTCTGGCTCCCCCATGCCCCTCTGACTTCAGGGCTCATCAGTCTCCTGGGCTTGCTCATCAAGTCCAGCCTCTGAGGTGTCCTCCAGGATTGGCACCCTTCTGCCATCAGGCCCCGGCATGGCTCTCCCTCTGCCTCCAACACACTGTCCTCCTTCCTTCCAGTGCTATTCAGATGGCACCTTCTACATAAGCCTACACCGACCCACAGGCTAGGGAGCAGGAGAAGGGTTTCAAGCAGGAACTGTTTTTTTTCTCAAGTATTGGCTTATCCTTCTGGGTACACATTTCCTTTTGAATAAATGACTTTGGTTATATAAGAAAGAGTTTGGCAATTGCTGTTTTAAATACATGACGACAGCGCAATGGTTAGGAACACAGGCTTCAGGCTCAAACTGAGCCTGACTTGAATGTCCCAGTACCATACTCCACAGACACCAGCCTGGGCCTCTTGGCCTTCTTTCTTTATCTGTGAAGCAGGGGAAATGATATTACAGTCCTCCTCAGAGTGGTTCTGAGTTTAAGTGACCTCATGTGAGTAACAGACTGTGAAAACAACAAAGATCCATGTAAATATGAGGAGATATGGAGGTGGTCCTAAGAAACCCCACGCACCAAAATCTCCCCTGGAGCATGCCTGCACCCTGGCTTGCAGATCAGGGTCCCAGGAAATCATCTTCTCAGCTTTGCTCAACCCTGAGCTGATAACTTTCACCAGAGTAGAGAGGACTGATCCCAATGAGCAGTGTCACCCCAAGGACACAGTGACAGCCTAAATGCTCAGGTCAGAGCAATGGAGGGAAGAAAACTTTCCAATTCATCACATGGACAGTATCTTGACATCTATGCTTATGCTAACTGGGGACACAGCAGAGCAGTTGCCAACCAAGACCAGGTGATTACGTGGAACAAAGCCCTAATTTTTTGCTCTTTTGCACTGACTTTAATTCCTTCTGAGTTTAATCTTTAAGGCCCAATGTAGAAAAAAAAATACCCAAGATTTCAAATATCTAAGTCTATATATGTTTGTTCATCAGAAGAGCTTCAAACTGTAAAACCAGCCATATGTCTGGTTGAGATTAGAGGCCTAAACCTTTTCATGTATTTTCAACATGAAGATTTTATATTTGCTTGTTTTAATGAAACAAATTAATTTTACTTGGCTTAAAAATAAAACAATAATTCCTCCAAAACCTCAACTATTCTTTGTGCTTTCATTCATTTTTTTTTATTTAGTAGCATGAAACATCTTTGCCCACAACCTCAAATCCATAGGCTGATTTCAGAGGTTATGCTGGAAGCCCACCCTGCAAGCAGAAGAGAGAGAATACCTCTAAGCTTGAACTAATGCGAACCACAAAAGTCTATCATTTTCCATTACATTATGGATTTATTTGCAGACCCCTCCTTTGTCACTTTCCTTATTTCTATGGAGAGAATCCTTTAGGCCAATGGCTAGAAGGATGAACAACAATGTCCATTTTAGCGATATCATTAAAACTATCATTTTGTAATTATACATTAAAATGTTTACAACATCTATTGAAAATGATAAGAATAATAATGCTAGAGGAATGAGGAGAGCTGACAATGAACACACAGAGACTTTGCCAAAAGTCCCTGTTACCATGTGATTGTGGCCCTTAGTGCTAGTGGAGATATTGGAGGAGCAGGTTACCCCAACCCTACAGCTGCATCTCTTGTATGCAAAATCCCTGCCTGGGGTAAGGCGAATTTGGTAAGCTATCCCCTATTCTCATAGGAGTGTGTGTGTGTATGTGTGTGTGTGTGTGTGGTGTGTGTGTTTGAGTGTGTGTGTGTGTGTGTGTGTGTGTGAAGAGAGAGAGAGAGAGAGAGAGAGAGAGAGAGAGAGAGAGAGAGAGAGAGAGTGTGTGTATACTGTACATTTCCCTTTGGGAAAGTAGTGGTGCAAGAGATCATTCAGGTCTTCTTTAGAGTAATAATCTGCTAGAAATCACCTGAACACTTCCATGTCCTCATTAGAGGATATTATGCATTCCTTCAATTTTTTTTCACAGCTTTATACAACTTAATATTCAGACTAGGGAAGCTGGAAACTTCCTCCAGATCAAACAGCTCCTTAAATCTATCTACAAATTTATTTTCTTTTTCCAACCTGAACTTCATGGCCCAGAGGACGATGGTCGTTTCTTTGCACAGATGGTCAAAGGTAAGGAGGAGGTCTTCTAGGAACGGGTGGGCGTAGACAACATCCGCTGCCAGGACATAGTCAAAACTATTGGAGGCCCTGGGGAAGTTTTTATCTAAAGCTACTCCCCAGGAGAGTTCCTTAACCTGAGGCAAATGCTTGCATTTCATTTTGGTGTTGCAGGAAATATTATACTGCAGGTTTCCAAGTAACTCAGGTAAGTCTGTCGCAGTCACACGAGCACCTGTAAAACAAAAGATTGGTAGAAAAAGTGATTCTATGGAATAGGGTCCCACTATCAGCTGATAAGCTGACTCGAACTCTGCTATTCTGCTTAATTGCTAGTCCCAAAGAAAAGTCTGGCCAGCACATATTGAAAGATGATCCCTTTCAGAATGGATGCTAAGTTGGCCTCTGTCCATGATATTCTTGCACACCATAGAACTTTTCTGTTCTCCTAGTTTTTTGTCTCAGTTGTTGTTGTTGTTTTCTATTTATGTACTACATGTTAGGAGAAAAATAACTGAAAGAGATATTCAAAATCTTTAGTGCCCTGATTAGAATAATCTAAAGTCATGGGTGAAAGAGAAATAAGTTCTTCCCTAAAAGATCTCTGGGCTTCAGTCATGTGAGTCCAAGTGGGTGCAAGTAACATTTCCTGCAGGTATTCAGGAAATGCTCAGGTCAGAGCAATGGAGGGAAGAAAACTTTTCAATGCATCACATTGGACAGTATCTTGACATCTATGCTTATGCTAAGTTTTCAACTCGACTCCATCACAAGTGTAAATCTTCCCACCATGACCTGTCTAAAACCTATCCATAACATAAATGCGATGGTCATAAGTCAAAGATCATAGATGCAGGAAAAATGTTTAGATTAGAGGGATAGAAAGAATTCCCAAGTTATAAGTATACAGTAGCGATCATTTTTCAGGCAGGAATTTGGTAGGAACAAATTTATAGAAGTTTCATTCTTAAAGAGAACTTTGAACAGTATCAGACCTGAAAATAATCTAAATAAAATTAGGGATGGCTAAAACAACAGCATCATTCGTGAAGCGTTCCATATTTTTAAGGGAGAGAAAAGGGAAATTGCATGGAAATGAAGGGAGACCCTCATTGCTATACAAAATTACATATAAGAGGTTGTGAGGGGAATGGGAAAATAAACAAGGAGAGAAATGAATTACAGTAGATGGGGTAGAGAGAGAAGATGGGAGGGTAGGGGAGGGGGGATAGTAGGGGATAGGAAAGGTAGCAGAATACAACAATTACTAATTGGGTATTATGTAAAATTGTGGATGTGTAACCGACGTGATTCTGCAATCTGCATTTGGGGTAAAATTGGGAGTTCATAACCCACTTCAATCTAACGTATGAAATATGATATGTCAAGAGCTTTGCAATGTTGTGAACAACCAATAAAAAAAATAAAATTAAAAAAAATAAAATAAAATAAAATAAAAAATAAAACAACAGCATCAGACAAGCACAGGCCGGAATACGAAATGGGAAAGCAATGCTGGAAGAGGTCACTCAGAGAAATGAGAATCCATCCCTTAGCCACAATGTCAAGTTTCTCTTAACACTGATCAGGAATGTTTTGTAAAAAGTATAAAAATGGGAGGGAAATATGCACATCATTGGCAAAATCACAGAAATATGAACCTCCACATTCTAGTGTGTATGAAATCGGTCATTTTCAACAAATATTTTTAAATCTCAAGATCAGGAACGTGCCCTGCCAATACTAAGGATAAACTACCTGTTAATTTTGAGAACTTTGTGTCTAGAGAGATAAGCACCACCGCTCTGAGAATACTGACTAAACAAGACCTCCATCTTTTGATGTTTGTTCCAAGTTAGACAAACTCACTGAAGGGATCAATTCTTCTTAATAAAACAAATGAGTTCCCAAAACACAAATTCTGTCTCTGTACCTGGAGGCTTTCAGTATAAATCAAATAGTGTCTCTGACTCTACCCATACCAAATGGAACAGTGACTTTGGAAAGCACTGTGGACGGAGCTGTTTCTTTAAAATACCTGGGAGAACTTCAAGGGTCCTACTCCTCTCCAGTGTTTAGAAAGTTGTAAATTACTAAATCTCAAATTCCTCTCAAGACTGTAGAGTGGCAGGTGTGCACTTCTGAAGATCAAGGAAATCAAGACAGATTTGGGTAGTGCACCTCAGAGAAGGCAGCTAAATTAAGGCGATGAAATAGGTAACAACAAAGAAAGACTGAACTGAAACAGGTTCTGGCAAACATGGAGATGATCACACACGTTCAGTGGGGAAGCCGCTGTTGAGAGAAGGAGGGTCATAAAAGAATGGAAGTGACCTGAGAAAATAAATCCAAACACCTAAAAATAGAAGCAGATGTGTGACTGTTACATGATTTCCAATATCCCTCTCTATTCTAACAGGCACTTTTCATAAAAGCATAGGACTTCAAAACCCAAAAGGAATCTACAGCTACCTAAGAACATTGAAATAATGCTAAAATCTAAAGAACATCAAAATCAGCATCAATAAACCATGTAAGCCTGTTTCACAGTCTGTTCTAATAATCAGGATGATGAACTGAACCTCCACTTAGGTGTGCTTCAGCTAAGGCTTGTGGGTTAGCGCCCCATGGGAGAATTACCACAAATTCAGGAATGAAATGGTCAAGAGACATAAGGATTGGTACAGTTTATTGATGAAGTCCATTTAAACAATTAAGGTTACAAAGAGACTCAGGTCATATAGCACATTGGAGAGTAAAGACTACTTATTTTGGATCATTAAATTTTCATTCCCCCATTCAATCAAAAATACCTACTTACCCAGTAAACTTGCCACAATGGAGACCAACCCTGTTCCAGCTCCAATTTCAATCACGTTTTTATCAACCATATTATACTGCTTTGCATTTGTTTCCAGGAAATAGCATAAAACAAGTGCCTACAAAAATTAAATTAAAAAGTTGGTGCTTGGCAAGTAGTAACAAAGAGCAAGATGAAACTCCAGTCAGTAAATGTGTCACTGATGTTACAGGTGAGTATCCCCATGTGAGTAGGAGAGCATCTGTGGCTGTTCATAGGCCTCATTCCAGGAAATCACCACAGAATTACATCCCCAGTATGTTTAACATTTTGTCTAAAAATAGTCTTTGGGGATTATTGGGAGGAAAGAGAAATAACTAAAAGTACAGAGTTTAGTTGCTTAAATTGGGTCACGTTTCAAGGAAGCAACTAGTAATAATACCAGTTATTTTTAGTGTGTGGGCAGGGCAGGCTGCAGTGGAGGGTCTGTGTCCTTCATGCTCAGTCGTTGAAGGAGTGGGCGCCCTTTGAGAATATTCTGCATGTTAGACTCATACAGATGTCACTATAATTGTTTAACCCAAATGGAGCCAGTAAAATGGGAAATAAAAACATTAACTCTTCTAAACTCTACAGTCATAAAAAACTGAAGGAGTAAACAATGTTTTTATGTGTCTCACAAATTTTGATAAAGTTAGAAATAGAATTAATTAGTGGAAATGACTTCCCAATTGCATGATTTCTAAGTTTTAGTGCTGTGTGAGGTCACATAGTAGCATTATACAACCTGTTTCCTTCTTCCATGTAAAACACATCAGTGAACCAAACTGACTGGAAAACAATTGAATGTAGCAAATTTTGTATGAAATTATACCGAGGGCCAAACAACAGCACCGTAACAGTCCTTTGCTTCAGTAATCCGAATCTCATGACCAACAAAATGAAAGGCTTCCCAGGAAATGCTTGTTACCAGAGTTGGGATAAAACATCTCGCCATGATCTCTGAGACCACCTGCTTGTCATCATGGTCTTCTCTGGCCTCTGCAAGGAAATCAAAGAGGTAGTAGGTATCTTAGAAACCCAAGATAGAAGAGAAGCAGCTAATGGAAATGCAGCATTTCCTAGCCTCAGATACTTTCAAATATTCACTGACCTTAGATGAAACTAAAAAGAAAGGTCTACTGTCGAATATTTCATAATGTAAGTTAACATTCACACATCAGGGTGTCCATGTTTTTCTGTTTTCTAGACGTCACACTATCCATTTCTGCAATGCTAAATGCAACACAGAGTGACTGACATACTACTTAAGCAATATGTTGGGCAAGGAGTACAACTTAGAGGTAGTGTGCTTGCCTAAAATGTGCAAGAGGAAGGAAAGAAGAAAGGGAAAGAGGGAGGGAGGAGGAAGGAAGAAAGGAAGTAAGTTTCCAAGGACCACCAATCAGTTCTTCCTGAACAAGAGAAGACTTTGATGGGATAGAAGATCCTACCTTTTTGTAGAGTGTACACAGAGTGATTACAGGTGTTTTAGTGACATATAATAGGCTGTCCTATTTAACTTGCTTTTAACCAGATAAAAGATATGTTGCAATACCACCCAACGATATGCCCTAATATTATTTTTTTATATATTTATTTTTTAGTTTTCAGTGGACACAACATCTTTATTTTTATTTTTATGTGGTACTGAGGATCGAACCCAGCGCTCCGCACATGCCAGGCGAGCACGCTACCGATTGAGCCACATCCCCAGCCCTATTTTTATTTTTATATTATCATTTTGGGGCACTCATGGAATGCTGGCATCTACAATCTTACTTATGGTTAATAAGTAACATTTAACTACTAATTATTGAGTATATAACTTAACGTGCTAGAACCTGCTATATGTTATAATAATATTGCACTTAATTTTGTTGTTGTTGTTGTTCTGGGGATTGAACCCAGGAGCACTTAACCACTGAGCCACATCCCCAGCCTGTTTTATTGTTTATTTTGAGGCAGGGTCTCACTAAGATTCTTAGGGCCTCACTAAGTTGCTGAGGCTAGCTTTGAACTTATGATCCTCCTGCCTCAGCCTCCTGAGCCTCTGGGATTACAAGTGTGCACCACCACGCCTGGCTGCCCTTAATCTTTGCAACAACTGTATGGTACACACTATTAGTTTCACTTTCACTGATAACAAAGCTAAGACTCGGAGAATCATGTTAACTTGACCAGGCCCACACAGGGTATAAATGAAAGAGCCAAAATTTGAGCTCCGTTTGTGGTTGCTCCAGAGCCTCCTTTCTACAGTTTTAAAAAGCTGTGATATAATGTGTGTGTTTTTTTTAATCTATTTGTCTCTAAGAGTTTACAAACTTAAGTAAAATGTGAAAGAGAAATCTATATCAAATGACGTTGGGAAGCAATACGTATAAAGTGCTTTGCATATTGCCTGCTACATGGTATCTAAAAATTGCTACTACTACTATCATTATTATTATTTTGAAAGTATAGCAAAGTGTATTAGAAGAGAAAGAAGAGGGAGCACCCTCAAAGGAGAGAACAGGTCCTCTCACAGAATAGACATAAAGTATGATCATTATTTTTGTAACTGTTACTATTTTGATCACGAAATTCAGACAGAACAAGATCACCAATTAATCAAACCCTGGATGGTGTGGCACAGACTTGAAAACTCAACAGTTCAGTAGTGCTGTGGCTGAGGTGCCTGGAGTGGTTTTATGAAAGAAGTTTGTCTTTGGTCAACCTTTGTTCTAACATGACTTCCATTGATAGAGAAGCTGTTTCTCTCTCACACCGGCCCTTAAAATCCACTGCTCCTTCTAGTATTTTCTGCTCTCTCAGCTCTTGCCATCCACCTCCCCTTCCCCAACACTCATGAAGTCAGGCTTAGTTTTCTCCAGAAGAGAAGATGGAAAATAGAGACCAACTGTGAATGTAAGGAGGAAACTGCATGAAAAGACAAATCCAACCAAAAAACAGTTTTAAATTCCTAAGTAGGAAGAGATGAGGCAGCAAAGTCTCATTGTAACCATTTTGGCCAGAGTAATCTTTGTTCCTAGGTTAACCCATTCACTCACTCTAGAACTCTGTGCTGAAGGCCTGGTGTGCACCTGCCGCAGTCTGAGTGGTGGAAATACGGTAGCTGGCCAGAAGATGTGGTCACTCCCCTCAGAAACACTGGAAAGACAGACTTCATTCCTCTACACCTCAACAATGCATGTGCTATCTCAGGGCATCAGAGATTGCGTTTAATAATGTGAGTTATAATAAAGGTGAACATAAAGCCCATATTCTGGTAGAGTTTAGCAGTACTGTTTGGGGTGGAGGCAGATATAATAGAGATGTAGGATTAACTGGGCCTAAGCTCAATATGAGTCAAAAGTATAAAACCAGTATCAATAAAAACTTGTACACTAAAGTCATGTTAAGAATATAATTTCTAAAATGAGGGCAGTAAAGGCTCTGTTCTATTTCATGCTGGTCAGATCATACTGTTAGTCCCATATGCAGCTGCAGAAGTCTCACTATACTGGAATACCAAGAAACTGGAGGAACCGGGAGGTGAGACATCTTGAAACTCAGCCACAGGAGGACAATTTGAAGAGATAGACCTGCTTCTCAAAAATAGTAAAGACCTGAAGGAACACAAGAGTTGCTACAACTTTAAAAAACTAATAAATAGAAGAATTGGGGGAGGGGGTGCGCGTGTCAGAACCATGTGTTCCCCAAAAGAACTCCCGCTTAGCTACAGCCCACAGGAAGGGGCCTGTCCATCACCCAATTCTCCCACTATCACACTGACCCTCAGTAGAGATGCAACAAAAATAGAAAGATGAAAAATTGGTATTCTTCAGCAAGAGCCACCTCTTCTAATATATTCCACTGTACTTCTCCTTAAATAACTGCATGCATTCGCATTCAGAAGAGCTCCAAGAACCAAATAATACTGGTAATATGTTTTATTTGAACTTTAACTTTCATTCCACTACATGCACTTGGCTTGCTAAGAATGAAGGAGTGGGGGGAGGAGGTTTGCTGTGGTGGCTCTTTAGGGAAAAGCAGAGAACATTAATTGCTTCCTTGACCTTTAGCTCAGAGTGTCCTCCTGGGCCTCCTTGCCTGCTCCTTGTAAATGCAGCACTCCTTTGACAAGTCACCTAAGGTACCAGGGATTAATAGATGTTAGAGTACACCAAATCCCAGGAGCATCTCCTAAAGTTCCAGCCTTTGATACAGAAACTTTGTCAGTGAATATTTACTGGTACAATTTGACACCTCTGACTTTGCACGTTCTTTTAAAGGTTAGTTGGCCAGATTAGTGCTGCTGTCTAACAAGTCAGTGATAACAAATGAATTCCTGGCTTTTGACTGTCTTTCTGAATATACTGAGCTAGTCCTTTCTTTTTGATAATGACTACATCTTTGTCCTCATGTGGAAATGAAATTTTTAAAATATATATGAGTATATTGTTATAATTGACAATTACACTCCCAAGACAAAGGACCTTGAAAAATATTTTGTGAAACAACTACAGCCATATTAATTGCATATACACTAAAAAAAGAACAACTTTATCTAACACATATGGCAATTCAAAACTAGTAATAAAACTATGATGATCTTGTATCATATAGAAATCATTATCAGTTTGAATAAAATTTAATTGATAATGTTTTATATTAATATTCTGTTTTGCATTTAAATGTTATATGACTACTATAGGCATTACATAAGAAGTAACCCTCATAAAATTAGCTTAATTTACATCACAAAGCCAAATTATGCTGAATATGGCTGCTTAAAAAAATTTGTTAAAAGAGGAACAAGATCTTTCTAAGAACCACACTGATAAAATAATCAAGTTTCTTTTGAAAGGACTGATAAAGCTTAAAACAAAATTTCTTTATGACAATAAAAAAATCACAATAATGTCTAGATGTAATATGTGAGATTTTAAAAGGAAACATATACATCTCCCTATGATTATTTCCATCTTAAAACACAGGCTGTTCTTACCCTGCGTGAACTTCTACCTAAAGATCTTTAGGTAATAGTTGTAATACAGTAGTAATTTTTTATGCAAATGAAGACACATGTAATATTAAGTTCTAGTAATGACACCACCTACTTCCAGGTTGATAACAAGAATCTCTCACCTAGAATCTAACGGGAAGAGCAGTATACTACACAGGCATCCTGGAGCAGCCTCCTTGCAATAGAAGGGAAGGATCTATACACCAAAGGTAATTTACAAAGCACACATTCCTCAAGCTGCATTGTTTACTGAATACGGGATTTAGTGTTCAAAAGATTTATGAATTAGCAGATAGTGTTTGGTTCTTAATTAATATCAGAAGAGCAATTTCCTCAAAAAGTTAATAACATTGTCACATATTGGAATTCTAGAAGCATTTCTGGACAATTTTCCCACATATATTCTCTCCTTATTTTCTAGCACTGGGACAAAAAACTAAAACTGGGTAACCTTACACAAAAGAGTAGATCTTGACTTTCCTGGGTGAAAGCCCCCAAACTTCTGATGTCTTCACCTTTAGATGAAAGCTATCTACCTGTCTTAGAGTATTATTTTCTTGATGAATTTAATATTGAAACATAATCATCAAAAGATCTTAAATAAAACATAATCAAGACACAGTATTATAATTATGTTGCTATCTTGGGCTTATCTATTTTAATGCTTTTTCATATAAAAAAATTCTAATACCATTTTCCTGCTATTAAATCTTTGCTGATTTAAAATTTACCAGGTGGCTCTTGTTCTCCTGAGAACTAAAGGGATTTCAAGTATGAAGTGAAAATTAGCAATATTCTGCCACACTATGAAGACTATTCTCCTGAGAAAAATTCAGTGGTGAATTGATTTTGGTGCTGGATTACAGAAAGCCTTCCAAAATAGCAACTCTGTCTACAGTCCTTTCTTTTATATCTTTAAGGTCAGTAAGAACAATAATAAATGAAGGGTTAGAGCACAGAAATACACTAAATAAAAAAGGAGAAAAACAGCAACTTTTTAATAGCAATGACAAGTGAATTTGAGCCTCCATTTGCAGGCTGTCATGAGAAAGTGTCAGCAAAATATCAAGTCAAGCCACTCTCCTAAATGAAAGCAACTGTCATTCACCAAATCTTCTCTTCAAAGAGGAATGTCATGTGCTTTTTAGAAATGCCTACGGATTTTTTTAAGATGTTAAAGATATTTTCAGATAAATAAATGGGCACAGGCTAATCTGAAATGTACAATTGTGAATGTCTCAGTGATGTTGATATCTTGAGCCCTTATATTGAAATGGGTTCCTGAGAAGAGTCCACAGATATATTCTATCTGCTGGTGCACTAAGTTTCAAGAATTTAGAGTCTGGAACTCTAGTTGAGTAGACATCTTATGTCTTCACAGAAGAAGAAAATTCCTCTTTTATTGAGACTGCTCAGGATGCAAGTAGAAAACAAAGAAGAACCTCAGTTCGTTGTATTCAAAGTTCACTCCTTGAATCATGAAAGGGAAAGATTCAATTTCACTGTCAGTGAAATTGAAAAGCCCTTCTCTAAAGGCTATAGAAGTACCCAAGTTGGTGGGATCAGGAGAAGCAACCTTGAGGAGGAGACATTTGTGCTCAGGAGCTATGAAAAGATCAAGGTGCACCTGGGATCATTGTGAGAAATGAGCCTGAAGAAGCTGAGACCAGACTTGTTGCAGTGTTGATCCTTGTTCTATAAGGGAAGGAGGAGCCAGGAACTGATGTGATCAGATGTGCTGCTCAAGAACTACCTCTGTTATGCTTTAGATGTGAGGTGTACCCCAAAAGTTCATGTGTGAGAAAATGCAAGAAAATTTAGAGGTGAAATTATAACCTATTCAGTGCATTAATCTCCTACCAGGGATTAACAGGGTGGTAACTGTAGACAGGCATGGTATGGCTGGAGGAGGTGGCCATGGGCCATGGGGTGGGGGCTGCCTTTGGGGTTGATATTTTGTGAGCTGAGTTTAATCTCTCTCTGCTTCCTGGTGCTTTTCACCTTCATGCTCCTCTGACATGCGTTACCTCAGGCCAAGATAAATGGAGTTGGCCATCTATGGACTGAGACCTCTGAAATGATGAGCCCCAAATAAAATTTTCCTCCTCTAAAGTTATTCTTGTCAGGTACTTTCATCACATCAGTGAAAAAGCTGACTGAAACAATCTCTGGCAGCAGTGGCTGTGGGACTGGTGAGGTCAGAAGCTAATGACAAGCCCGTTGCAAAGGCCCAGTTGACAGGAGTCTGATGAAGGCAGCAGACAGAGTCAAGGGCAGAGTCCCACCGCTGTCCTTTGAGCAGCACATGCCTCCTCTTGGGGACAACAACTGGCACCCAAACTTGACATGCAAACCAGAGTTTTAAAGACATCTGAGGCAGATTGAGGCAGTAAACTTGAGTTATTTTTGTTAAACATGTGAAATTGGTTGTTTTTTAGCTGATACTTATTCGGGTTACTTTTTAAATATTTAAAATGTGTTAATGAGTGATGCTCACCTTAATAATGCTATGGTACCCCAACTATAATATCACATATTTTACCTCACACTAGTTTGGTAGGTTTCATAAACAGAGATAGAATTACTCAGGTAAACTTTTTTCTTTGTGCAGTAAGGCTAATATTATTCATAAAAGCATATTATTCATTAATCCAACTCCGTAAAGATTTATGAAAGTCCTCGGGAGAGAGTTTCATGTGATACCCTGAGTAGGATGTTACACTAGGCCTGAAGGGAGTCAACTGGCTGGTGACCAGAAATATAAGACCATCTCTAACGATCAAGCCTAAGTCCAACCAAAAGCCTTGGTTATAGTTAATTCATTTATTCACTCATTTATTGAGCACCTGGGCACCATGACGATGAAGACAGACCAACATGAAAGTGCTCTAACAGAGGCTCAACCAGATAATTCAAAAATTCAAAGTTCCACTTCTCAGGAGCTCAGCAAAGAATTACCTGAACCTTCATGATTATGGGTTTGCCAGGCAAGTAAGACATGTCTTAAGAGGAGACGTGTCTCACATAGGGAACAATATGTGTCAGCCCACTGGCGAAAGATCTCTTGATCAATTTTACAATTCGAGGAACTCTGAGAATGTATGAGGTAAGTGGAGGGGTCAGTAGCACAAGATAAGACACTTACACCATGCTTAGAAGTTTTGATTCTATCCTACAGGAAATAATGAGACACTGAATAATTTTAAGCAGAAGCCTAATGTGGTAAGGTTTGAATTTTAAAAAGATCATGCAAGCCACAGTGTGAAAAAGGAACTAGAGAGGGTGAAGAAAGGTAGTCCGGAGTGAGATAGCCAATTAAAGGCAGTTAACAACACTGGAGAGAAGAAATGATAAAGATCAGAATCAAAGCAATTGATGAGGGCAGGCGAAACCAACAGGCTGTAATGGGGAAGGGCATGAAGGAGAGGGAGAAGGCTCCTGGGTAGCCAGGAAAGTGATTCTGCCACATACTGAGACAGGAAATACACTGAGGGGAAAATCTGCACAGGAAACCCACAGTTAAGGCATGGTCATCTATGATAAGATGTGCTGGCCATCGAGGGGAGCCACTCAGATGCAGGGAACCTGCTATCAGGAGCTCAGTTGCCAACAGTGCCGCCCTCTGTGTCTTTGGCTCCTTGAGAGCTTCCTCCCCCTGCGGCTGCCTACCAAAGCCAGCCCCTCCCATGTTGGACGCCCCTTCAGTGGTCAGCTTCAGCTCAGGGACATCCCTTGCCCACCTGAAATGACTCAGAACTATTGGAAGCTCTTCCTACCCAGTCTATCCATCTCTCCCCTTCTTAGGTGTAGGACCTAAGCCGAGATCTGAGAATTCTGCCTACTTCTGCTCCTTGCTTCTTTATCTCCCACAAACATCTCCCCAAATAAAGTCTTTGCATATTTAATCCCATTTGGGCATTACTTCTGAAAAGACCCAAACTGACTCAAGGCAGTCTAATAAGCAACTGGAGTGATCTGAGTTGCTGTGCACCAGAACCCCTGAGTCTGGGGAAGGACAGTCTCCTCCATGGCTGCAGACTCTCAGGAGACCGTTTTAGAAAACTATGCTACATGTGCTAAAGCTAGAGGAGGCTGCAGGCAAGCGTGGGACACGTGGCATTGTTCATGTGGATGAGGTTTTAGACAGATTATAATTCCACATCAGAAACATGTAGAAAGGAATTGCCAGCACGCGCCCTAGTCGTAGTTTTAATCTGTGTATAAATGAGTGACATTTTATAGTTCTTGAATCTTGGTGCTGGTGTTGAAATACAAGCTAGGAGTTCGCTCCATCCTTTCCAAGTAAGAGGTACTAAGTATAAAAGAGCTGGGGTAGGACATATCAATACCCCACCACACCCCCCCACCCCCCCCCCCCACCCCCCCCCCCCCCCCCGGTGCCCGAGAACGCCGTGTTCCCCTTCTGGGTAGAGCCTTTGCCAGCAACACAACGCCTGGTTCTGCTCTAACAGCACACCCTTAATCCCTGAGCTCTGTGCTTTTGAACATATTTTTAAAGCTTTAATTGGCTATACAGATGATTATGGGGTGTGTTTGTTCATGTTGTAAAATATTTTAATACTACTTCTGTCTCAACCTTACCTTGAACTTCTTCCACTTCCTTTGTAATTTGCCAAATTATCATAAGCACAGTTGAAACCAAGAATTGTTACTAATGGTAATGATAATGATGTAATTTTATTCATAAACCACACAGAAATTGTATCTTCACTCAAATTATCTAAATGGCTGGATTCTCTAAGTGATTACAACTTAAATGTTTAGGTTTGCAAGAATCGCTACAGGAAAACCTGGTGTTTAAGCCAGGTAGGCTGCCAACCCTGGGCACGCACCCAACTCTCTCAGCCTGAAGACACGCTCACCTAAGTAGAAGCCACCTGGTGTGGCCAAAAAAGGGAAAAGCAGGATGACAATTCTTAGAAAGCGCCACACCATGATAGACCAGGAGGGAGAGAAAGAAAGAAGCAAGATGATTTTATTTGTTTTGAATTGCTCAACAAAAACATGGTAATTGTTCCAGTCTCTGTCAAGAATATCTACAAGTCTACACTTTTAATCTAGAGATAATGGGGTACTTATATTGTGAAAACCACACAGGTTCACACTTCATACGTAAGACTATGTGAAACTTGTAGGACAATTTAAATAATTACACTGATGGCAGAACTCAAATTCTACATCCAGAGGTCAAATTACATTAACACATACTTCATATTTAAGACCATGTAGTAATGGTGGGCTAATTTCAAATAACTACACTGGTTGTAGAACTCAAATTCTTTTTACTTCTAGAGGTCAAATTACATGATGTATTTGCCTCTAATTAATAGTCAGAGGGATGGTCCATAAACACGTGTTACAGATGTTTTTATAGCCTAGATTCATCATTCATCCAAGCATTAGTAAAATCTTCAGTTTTTTCTATAAAACTATTTAGATCTCTCTTGCAAGCTTCTTATCTAAAATAACTTACAAATCACAAACATGCATTTCATGTATGGTATTGGGTAAAAAGAAAATTTTCCATCTTTACAGATAAAGAAAAACTCTAAATATATAGTAAGTAAGTTCTAACTACTTAGTAACTCTATATATTTTATTTATTGTCTGCCAAAATTATCTCAAACATATCCCCAGGATCCTAGGTATGATAACAGTAGGCATAAAAAATTACTGGAGATATCTCAGGTTAGCAAACACACGCTGAGACATAACATGCAGTAAATCAATGTCCTAGCTCCCTTCAAGACATGGATGAACACTGCCAAAGGAATATTTTATATTCTACTAATTATTTGCCTTCTTAGAATTGATCAAATGGTGAAAGAAACAAAAATTATTTACCTTCTTGAACTTCTGGCTCCATCAAGTGATCAATCAATGGATGGCTATATATTGATGTTTTCTTGATCATTTCTTGAAAACTAGGCAAGTAATAAAATGTCAAATGGTATTAATGAAGTAAAAATATGTACTGAGCATACTCATGCTTACCTAATAAAGTTTAACCTCAAATATAGCTGAGGGAATATTAAAGCACCACATAATAAAAAAGCATGATTTAATCAAGACCAACTCAACACTACCTAGTACAAATCAAAACTGGAACAAAGGCTTCAGAGTCAGGACTTCTATAAGCTGCTAGAGAAAGAACGTGTTCCTCACCAGAGACAAACAGCTGCCTCAGAGAGGCACACCATACTGCCTGGTAAGACAGCAAGGCCAAAATTTAAGAGATGACTAAAACATCGGAAGAAATGGGTTTTGCTTGGTGCATTGAAAACCATAATATTAATCTAAAATAAAGCATCCTAGCAACCAGTGCAGAGTTCATTTGTTCCCATCTGTGCGTCATTAGCACTTCCTCAGTGTCAAACAGCACCAGGGCCAGATGATCATCCTAGAAGCTTCTACCATCTATGCACACCATCCCAGCAGACATATAAGTCTGAATAAATCAAAGTATTTCATGCCTCTCAAGTGGAGCAGATAATCAGAATTAGCTCAAATGAGCCATTACTCAAACCTCACTAAAGTTTGACTGGTATCATAGAAGCTATCACTGTACTACCATAAATTAGTAAAACACTTTCTTCCAAGGATCCCAAACTACTTACAAGTCACATTTCTTCACAGCATGCCTCAGTAAATTAGAAGCCAAATTATTTTCCCTAGAGTTTACAAACAAGGTCACAGCTCAAATAATAGCAAGACATATGTTTTGTTCCCAATTTAATCTCTTCCATTAAAGAAAGCAGTCTTCATTACACCTGTCCACATGAAAGCCAGTATTTATTAAATGTTAAGCCTAGACACACCTAAATGACTTAGCCAAGTTTACAGAAGGTTAAAAAGTATCATCCACAACTTCTGTTTTGCTGCCGAGTCCTCTGGTAGAGCCTGAAAGGCTTGCACCAAAGCAGAGTTTACTACTGTACACACTGGCAGTGGGGCTGTGCAGAAGGATTAGGATCCCGACAGCTGCAGCTTCCTCGCCTCTGGTTACACAGCCCCTTCTGAAGGGGCTGAATAGCAGAATGACTGCGGTCCATGAAAGAGCTAAAACCAATAGCTAGATGCAAACCACTCCCATGAGTAAGCAAAGACTGCACGGAGGCAGCAATCCAGTTCTCCCACGTCAATGTCAAGGCTTATTCTAATACTCCACGGCTATCATGTCCTGTGAAATGGAGGCTGCATAATTTTCATATCACCAGTCTGTCTGGGTGTGAGCAGTGTTTTCAGAATCCAACTGCATCAGAATTTACACAGCACTGCTCTGTGCCCAGGAATCAAAGCACCCCAACTCCTTCCTATTCAGGTGGAATGGCAAGCTAAGGGTGTGTTCATCTCTGTACATACACAGGTGCACTATGTACCTGTAGGCATGCATAAACATTCCCCTGTCTCTGAAAAGATCCCCTTGATACAAGTTACTTGAAGCAACAAAGCCAAGCAATATTGCAGAGTTAAACTTAGGAATGCAAGAAACACTTGACATTCCATGACTTACACAGAGCTAACCAAGGTCACTCTGCTGTACCAGGCAGGCCTGCACTTCAGGAGGCTCCACTTAGTTATTCCTACCAATAATTAGCTGGTGATTTTGACCATATACCTGGCTTTCTCATCTACTAAATAGGGATATAAAAGGCATATAATATACATATTTGTTGGTGAATATTATAGGTAAAAACATTCTAGAAAGTCTAAAATCCTAACCAATACAAACTAGTATTCATAGGCAGTTAATTTTGGGTAAAGGACACTCTTTTTGACTATTTTTAAAGCAAGAATAAAGAATTATTTAATGTATAAAATTATGACTTTTTTCAAAGAGCTGTTTGAAAGATGATGCAATCCTTGGTGCTAGATTTCTTCAGAAGCAGAATCCCTAAATCAATCATCTTAGCCAACTGTTAGACATAATCATTTCAATTATACAGAACTGTTTAAAAAGCAGAGACACAGAGATTTCTGCCTCTGGCTGTATGTACCTAGAGCAGACCTCTGCTTCCTTAGGAACCAGAAAAGCAGGTTTTCAAATACAAACACACACATGCTCACGTGCTCCTGTTAGACAGCATCGAGCTGTCCGGGCAACAAGAACTCCAGGCACTGATCACCGGTGAAGAGAAAGAGGCTGAGTAGCCCAAGAGGAAACAATGGACCCAGCTCAGCTTCAGGCAACCTCACAGAAGTGGGCAGACAAAAGAACAGCTGGCAAGGCATCCAGGCACTGAGGGCCTGGATCCCAAAGAAGGGACAGGGAAGTAGCCTGACATTCCTCACTGACCTTGCACTCACAGCAATGAGTAATTGTGCTGTTTAGGGCATGAGGCCAATTTCCCAAGCATGACAAGGCAAAAAGCAGAACAAAGTTCAGAAGAGAAACACCAGGCTTTCAGCAGGTACTCCTGGAGAACCTTTTAGGAATAAGGACTGAGCAGCAGCTGGAGTTTTGTAAAGACTGAAAACCAGACTTGAGTCCACTTTGTCCTGACATGACGTGATCAGCCCTGCTGCCTGGCAGAATACCTCTGGGATCCCTGGTTGCAGGGGAGGGGGGCCAGAACAGCCACAGTTTCTCATTCAGAATTTTTTTCAGTCAAAATTCACCAAGCACATCAACAGACAATAGAAATAAACTCACAGGTGACCCAGATAATGGAATTATTTGATATAGGCTTCAAAGCAACTGTTTATGATGATCAAAAAACATATAAGGGAAACTATACCAAAGAATTAGAGTATATTTAAAAAGAGTCTACTAGAAAGAAAGGAAAAATAACAATACATGAAAAAAATTCAATGTATGGGTTTGACAGCAAATGTAGATAAAGCTGAAGAAAACATTAATAACCTGGAAGATAATTTTATAGAAAAGATGGTATCATTTAGATGTAATAGGTAATCAACTTGCTCTGAATAATGATAAATTGGCTTTGCTGCTGATTATTTTCAACAGGCAACCTATTTTTGTAAGTAAAACAAAACCCTGGAATTTTGAGTTAGATTTGAGTTCAGGTAAAAAATCTTTTTTTTGAAGAGAGAGAGAGAGAGAGAATTTTTTTAATATTTATTTTTTAGTTTTCGGCAGACACAACATCTTTGGTTGTATGTGGTGCTGAGGATAGAACCCGGGCCACATGCATGCCAGGCGAGCGCGCTACCGCTTGAGCCACATCCCTAGCCCCAGGTAAAAAAATCTTACTGACTAGATGGGTGGCTTTTATAGTCAGTTAATGTCTCTAAACTTGTCTATTCCTTTGTAAAAGAATATCCTTTGGTCACACGGTTAAACTGAAAAAGAGGATATACTATCAAAGGGTTCTATAAATATAATTTTCAGCATGTTTCTCATGGTCCTGAATATCCATTTTCTCCTTCTTCCTAGGCACAGACCAGGTAGAAATCACATTTCTGAGAATGTCTAAGTATGGCCAAATGCTCAGTTCAGGTCAATGAAGTGGAAGAAAAGTGATTTTCCCATTCACCCTTAATGTAAGACATTCTGCTTGTCCGGGATTTGGTTCTTTCCCCTTCCAGGAGGGTGAAAAATTGATGCAGTGGTCACAGTCTGTTCAAGCAAGACACCCCAGAGGATGGTAACCTGGGCTCTGAATAACTCAAAAGACAACAACTTCCTCTGTTGACACGTCGACAGTAGAGTAAGAGAGAAGAAGCTCCAGCTCACCTAGACCATGTATAGGAAAGTCTCTGTTACAGTGACAGACTTTATATCAGCTAACACAATGGGAAATAAATTTGAATTATCTATTAAAGCCAACAAAATTAAAATATTTAGCACTGTTCTACCCACATGAATATGCAAAAACTCCCAATTACCAGTACCTTTGAAAAATACCAATGATATGAAAACATATTCCTGTCCTCACTGAAGTGTTCTGCTTCAAATACCTCTAGAGCAAAGAGGCATTAAGAAATGACTTGAGTTTATTGTGTAGACGTCATTGTCAATGTGAGAAGGAAGCTGCTAGAGAAGACTGCCAGAAGCAGAAGCCATATTTGAAATTAAGAAGAAACAATGAGCATAGAAAAGTAACAGCTGAAGTCCAAGTATGGAGAAGTTTGGTTGAACAGTAAACAAAGGACAGCCTAAAATCCTGAGGACTCATTGAAAAGTATCTGTTTGTATCTTATTTTCTTTGGTGAAGATTTTCAATTTGAAGGCCAAATGGTGGAAACAAGGAAAGATGGAAATATGAAAGATACCAGAAGGATTATGAACTTGGGAAGGCACATCTGAAGGTACCCTAGACTCAAAGTAGCAGGCAGTACTATCCATACATTGTTAGTACTAAGCAATCAGGAATCCAGGAGTAGCTCTTGCTGGAGATCTCCGCCTAGTAAACCTAAAGTAACCTAGGCTGACCACTGGACAAAGAGCTGTGCCAACAGTAGTCAACACCTAACGTGGACCCACCTACACTGGCTTGATGAACCCCTGAGCCACCCAATTTATTTACAGAGAAGTCAGCTTCTGACAACTGAAGTAGTGTAAAAGCAACATTACAGTGCAGAGGTTCCCATCATTAATGCTCACAGGAAGAACAAGCGCCTGAGTCAGGTTTCCTAATTAATTGCTAACATCACAGCAATCATGTTCTTCAAATATGCTCCAGCAGGGAGGGTCCCCCCTGCTATCATTTTAAGAAGAGCTTGAGGGAGAACAGCAAGCAGTGGGGAGAGGAATCTATTTCGTTCCTGGAGCTGCCACTATTTATTCCTAGACTGTACAGGCGTCTTTCTTCTCACCTAGGTATGAGTCAGAGGGGGCATTCTGAGAGGGGTGCTGGTCATGTAGATCCTTGGTTCCATTTTTCCTTATGTGGTCAGAAAGCACCAGACAGTGTAAGATACGGAATCAGGAAGAGAGAAAGAGGACACGGGACAAAGGTGACCCACGGACAATCTTTTTACAAACCACACACTGAAGTGCCAACACTTTTAATTTCATCGTGTCCCTCGCAGCCACAGAGAAGGCAGACTCTGAATCAGGTTTTCCTGGCTCTGGCCCTGCCACGTCTCGGCTTCCCTTTTCTCCTCCCAAACACGGGCCTGGCCGTCACCAGGGCGGCCCTGGCCCTCCGGCCCCGGTCCCCCTCGTCCTCGCTGGAGCTGCTGGAGCTGCTGGAGCTCACCCCGGCCTCCTGCACCGGGGCGCGGGGGTCCCTTGGCCGCTCTCCCCCAGCTCCTCTCCTGCGCCCGTCCCTCGGCGGAGAACCTCGGGCGTCCTCACCCGAAGAGGCGCCGGACTCCGAGAGGCCGCTCACCCCCAGAAACCCCCCGCATCCCTCGGGGCCTCCAGACTCCGACAGCCGCCTCCTCTTCAGGCTCGAGGCCTCCGGCGGCTCCTTGGGGAGGCTCCTCTTCTGGGCGCTGCCCTGGGCCTCGCCCCGCACCTCGCCCTCTCCGTCCACCTGGCTGGCCGCCTCTTCCCGTTCCTTCCTCAGCATGCACGTCACCGCCCGGTGCAGCCGCTGGCTCTTAAGGCGTTTGGCATCCTGCTTCTCCTGCTGAGCCAGTCTGAAGAAAGAATCGATCCGGAGCTGGGTCTAGAATAAAACCACAGCCGAATCAGACACATTCCCACACCATATCTACAAGCTCCGCCTTGACTGCTCACATTGGATTCCCACTTCAGAGAAGGCTAGTTTACATCTTCCAATTAATGACAGTGGATCTCGGCGATGTCTAAATGACACTGAAAGCAATATCTGCACTCACTCTGTCGACTCAGTCCTCAGTCCACATCTCCAACCACAAATCTCTTCTGAGATACTCAAAAAGAATCATCTTCTCCAGCAATAAAGTTTCATTGGGCTTGTTTCTCAGTCCTACGTCTCCTTCTCCTTAAAACATTATATAATCATATAGTACCTCCAGGAGGCAAGCTCACAGGATATACTAAGAGCTGTAAAAAGTATTCATGCCTTGGGAAGATACTCTTTAAAAATACTTACATGTGAGAAAAGTTTTAGGCTTAATGTCCATCACAACATTATTTACACTTTCCAAGTTTAGAGAAATAAACTTATATTAAGTTCAATAGTGGGAAAGGACAAAGTTCTACAACAAAATGTATCTCGAGCCGAGGAGCAACCAGTCAGTGAGAAACAGCACTCACTCTCAGCAGAGAAAGGTCTTCCAACAAACAAGAGGGATCCCCTGGAAATGCTCTTTACATCAGTTTTGCTTATTTTTTTTTCCAAAATTGACCAAACTTAATGGAAATTCACTCAATTATCTTAAATGATATTTTTTCATTTCTGCTAAACAGTGGATTTGAGAGTGTGCTTTGTGGATTGCTTCCGTGGCGAGCAAAGACTTGCTTTAAGTGAGCAAGAACACATGGACAGAGCAAGATCCACTCACCTGCCCAGAGGAAAGGGTCATTCAAGGCCTCTCCTCCTCCAGATCCTCTCTTACTGATATGCTATAATGACTGAGCTTCTACTATAAAGATCTATATAAAAATCATAAATTAAGAAGTGCTTATAACTGAGAAACCCTAATGACCAGAACTGTTCTGGATTGGACATTTCCTAAGCTTTTAAAAAATGACAATAACACCAAGAGGGTAATATTTTTAATCAGAAATGCTTAGTGAGAAATTGATTATTGTTTTTTTTCAAAGTCAGAATGAACATGAAAGGCCATCACAGTCCAGCACTAAGAGAGATATTGTGAAGTGAAGACTAAGTCCAATTATTCTTTTTCTATTTTCCTCTGTTCTTTACCTAAAACGATTGGCAGCTGTTGAAGAACAGCTAGTTAACTCTTTGGGTATGCATCATAAATGCATGTTGCATACCCAAAGAGTTAACTAGCTGTTCTTCAACAGTTGCCAATCAAAGCCCTACTAAGTTCACCCTTCAGTGTGAAATCAGGGAAAGAGCCACCTGATTACCTGCTGGACATCCAGTTGCTTTAATACCGGAAATAGAGATTCATCCGTTTTAGTCCTGTTCCATCCAAAATACCGCTGACAAAATATGCAGGCAGTTAAGATTATAAATGCTTTCAGAGGTACTTAACAAGTGATAATTAAAAGATCCAAAGAACTGACCCTTTATTCCCTTCCAAAAGATTTTCATATTTAAAACATTAATGATAAAAAGATAACAAATTATTCCAACATGATCATCTTGCAGTATGTTCTTTTCAATCCTGTAAGGCAGAAGAAACTCCACCCTCATTTTACGACATCAGCCTTTTGACTATGAAAAGTCTGACTTGGAATAAAATGTTTCAGATATCTTGTCTATGAAAGAAAAAAATAAACTGTAGCTAGATTAATTCTACTGTAACATTTTAAACATCAACTGAAATACTTAAATTTAAGTATACAAAATAGAAAACAGCAATAAAAAGGACAAAATTATGTGAGGCTGGGATGCAGCTCGGTGGCAGAGAGAGCACTTGCCCAGCACTCGTGAGGCCCCGGGTTCAAGCCCAGCACCACACACACACACAAAAAATCATCCTCATCTTTCCTATTTTTTCAAAATAAATAGTACTTAAGTATGTGTTCATGTCTATGAATGCTATCATGGCTTATCTGAAAGAAGATCCTCTTTAATACTGAGAGGGAAAAAGGAACTAAAAGGAGGGTTTCAAGTGAATGTGATATCAGGGGAAAATGATCCCAGTTCTGTTCAAAAGTTTAACAAGCCTTACTAGGGCTCAATGTCCCTTATGTTTGCAGAGATTCAAGGATACTCTCTAATTTTGTCAAGATCCGGTTTCCCCCACAGAAAGGAGCCCTTTGAGTCATCCACCACAGGTCTGAGGTAAGCATCCGCAACCGCTGGGTTAGGGAAACCAGGTGTGAGTTGCAATTTCCGTAGTTTTTTCTTCACTTTGGTGTCATAAGGATTGGGTCTTATCTTCTTATTTTTTTGAGCTTCATGCCACCACTCTCTATAAGGTAAAGAAAATATTTATAAAGTAATGAGACAGTGTAGTGCATACACTGGGGGTAAAGAACTGAAGGTAGAGTTCAGAAATGGAAAACTCAAATCCTAACTCCAGTGCAAAGTGAATGATGTATAGAACACTAATTGTATTGCTTTCAGTATTATTAACCACGAGGAATAGTGATAGGGAACATTTATTAAATGATGTCTCTGTACTTGGTACTGTTCAATATTTTATCTACCCAATAATCAACCATACAAGCAGAGTCCTATCATCAGCCTCACCTAAAGAAGAAACTGAACTCAGAAAGAAGAAACTTGCTCAAGATTTGTAGTTGGAAGTGAAAAGCCTCTCCCAGAGCCTTCATGCATAATTACACTAACACACAATTTCTCCAGGTCTCCTTCTCAGTAGTAAAATGAAGCAACGTATCTGTATTTTCACCTCTAACAAAATGCATCGATGAATATAAGAGTATTCAATAAAAGGTGAAAATGCCAAGAACATGATAAATTTTATAGTTGAAAAACATAAGTCAACAAAAAGCATCCTATCATTTCTTTTCCCAGAGGGGAACATATAATGGAAAAAGGTCAACAGATATTAAAAATAATAAATAATAATACAAAATATTACTTTCTTGTGTGATAAGCAATGTTCTAAGCAAAGATATGGCTATTTTTTCTTTATATTTTATCCATTTTTCAATTTTTTCCATTCTAATACTCATCTATTATTTCTTGAACTCATCCATTGTGGTTAAAGAAAGCCACATTTTTTTTTTACATTCTTTCCATAAAAATGTAGGACTGGGGGAGGTTCTGGGGAATTAAATTTATTGAATTATACGCATGTATGAAAATTCTACAATAAAGCCCAATATTCTGTATAATTAATATGTACCTATGAAAAGAAAGAAAGAAGTGGGGCCAGATGCTCTGGGACTGGCTGGCCAGGGTAACAGACAGGAAGTAACACTGTGCTGGGCTAGGAGGATATCCTTTCCACTTTCCTCTTCCTGCCTCTTGGAACATTTGCTCTTGGAAGCAGCCACCAGGCTTTGAGGAAGCCAGTCTCATGAGCAGGTCCAGATGGAGTGGGTGCAAAGCCCCACCCACAGCTTTGTCTGGACTCCCAGTGACAGTAAGACCACCTGGTCAACGTGTGTGTCAGCTATTTAAACAGATCCTTGAGCCCAGATGAGCTGTTCAAACAACATGGAGCAGAAACAAAACATACCCAGGAAGCTGACTAAACTTTAGATTCATGAGCAAAATCAATGACTTTTGCCATTTGAAGCCCCTGAGATTACAAGGTAGTTTGTACTGCAACAGCAGAACACCAGGAAAAATAAACAGCATAAAGTTAAAAACATAAAAATAACCCTCACCAATCCATGGACTCAATGGAACACACCTGTCCCCTGACCCACAAAAAAGCAAAACCAAAACCAAAAAACACTGCTTCTCCCACTTACTGGTGTTGGGAACTAATTCATGGAGTGGTATCAGCCTTCGGTCCACCTCATGACACACGAGTGCCATCTATTGTTGAAAAGACTAACTGCAGTCTTCCTTGAATCAAAACACACACACACACACACACACACACACACACACACAAATAATTAATAATAATCGTCATCTATCTTCATCACTTTTATAACACTGTTTCTGAGGGTGTCCTGGGGAAATGCCCACGAGCCTGCCACCACTGCTTCACTTTTGAATTTTCATCATGACTGCCAGATAGGAGAATGTGCTCAGCACACTGGGCTCATGGAGCCAAAAAGACCACTACTCCTTAAGCAAGAGGGCCAGACACTTAACTGTGGCATCTGTCAATCAGAGTGGCTGTGGGAGGAGAGCAGGGCGTAGTGACACCTGTGACGAAACTGAAGGACTGGTGTGTAGGAGAGAAGCAGCTGCTGCGCCAGCTCAGCTGCTGTGGGACGATTAGGGAACCATCTCCCCAAAGAGAAGCTAAATTTTCTTGTGAAATCGCCCCAGATTCAAATGTTGGTAGCCAGTTCAAAAATTGAGGCTCTATTAAAGTACACAGAGAGTAGGCCAAACCAGAATCAGTTGACTACACACGGCCTGCTGGCCCAGAATAGCTCCACTTTAAAGAATGATTGACTAGCCAGGGTCTGGTTAGGAGATGATGAGAACAGAAAAGCACGGTCGCACACTCAGCTCCACTGGCCTCCCACCACTCCTCCTCATTAACTCTGCATCGTCCTAAACCTCTGAGTCAGGCAGGGACCAGGCTGCTCCCATCTTGTCTTTAAGCAGCTAGAAGATCAAAGACAGAAACTGCTAAAGCTGACTCTAAGTATATAACACAGTTTCAACCTGGTTTAAAAAAGTAATCACAATGTACGTTGAGTATAATGTGCATAGAAAAGTTTAAAATATATAAAGCAAAATATTTAAAGTAGGTCCTTTTTAATCCACACTTTACAAATTGTTATGTATTTATTTCATTTGTATAATAAAGTTACTTGGCATTTTTTTCCAAGTTATTTACCTATCATGAAATATGAGTGACCTAGTAACTTAACCCTGGTACATAAATTTCATCAACAATAAGAAAAATATGGGAAGAGAGATAAAGAAAGCATTAATAAGATACACTGGTGTGTGTGGTAAGTCTGAATATAGGCCAGCAGTCAGTACTACAATTTCTTATTTCATCCAGTGACTCTGATCACTGGTTCTCCAGACCAGAACCTCCCACATTTTCCAACCACAGGACAGAGGAGATATAACTGTAGAGAATACGAAATCAAATTGCTACCAAGGCCAGAAGACGCCATCACGTCTTGTGATTATGCTAGACACCACAGAACTAGTCACTTCAGGGGTGACTTTTATGGTGTGTGCAAACTGTCTCTTCTTTCTTTTTTTTCTTCTTCTTTTGCAGTGCTGGGGCCCCATGCGTAAACTAGTCCAATGCTCTTCCGCTGAGCTATGGCCCCAAGAAAGAACTACTTTCACAGATGTGCTGATGACTCCTACCATCTCAGAGTCACCAGAACTAACAGCTGAACGGCACGACTCTGGGCTCTAGACCAAATGAGATTGCACAACTGGACATACCACAGAATTCGCAAGGAGAGGCACAGGACAGCCACCTGGAGGCCTCAGAACACTGAACACACAGTGCAAGCACCTTTGCTCCTCACACCCCAAGGGCACGGGAAGCCCCTCAGGCAGTGACTTGCTCATCCTTCATATCCCCAAGGCCTGCAGCATCTAACGATTCAATAAATACTTGAATGGACAAAATGGCTTGTACACTCCTCCCCTGGGACCAGGAGAAAGAAGCCTGGTGCCACTCAAGAAGGAAACTGACTCTGATCTCATGAGGACTCCAGGGGATCAACGGGCACCTCGTGCTAGTCTCTCAGTCCACAGTGATCTGTGACAGCTCATGACTTGAGAAAAAGTTCCATTTGCTAGAATGGGTATTTATACAAACATCTGAACTAAAGAACTGTAGAAAGAACTTACGAGAATTTTAGGAGAGGTTCCAGGCCACGTCCAGGGAATTCATTGAGAATCTCCATGGCTGTTACACAGCCTACAGTCGGTATTCCTTCAGTGTAATCACTTCCAAGCAAATAGGCCAAGTTTATTAATTTGTTCCGGTCTAATCCTACAAGAGTAGCAATTTTAATTTAAATATTTATTTTATAACATTTATAAACATAATCACATAAATTACATAATTTACATAAATGTTATATAAATGTTACATACACACACATATACACACACACTCAACAGCCAAAGATATCTCCTTTTATTATCTGAAATAGATTTTTTAAAATGGCATTCTGTTCAGATTTTTAAAGTTTCTCTGTTCTCACAGCTTCGAATTCCCTCTACATGCTAACCTTTGAATTTAACTATCTAGCCTGGCTGTCTCTGAACCACAGTTGCAAATATTCAACTACAAACTCTGTATCTCCACTTGGGGATCCCATGGGCATATCAAATTTGACACATTCCAGCCTGAACTCTTCCCTCTCCCAGTTCCACTCCTCTTCCTAGTCTCCCTCATCCTGTTAATGGTGGGTCCACACCACAGGCTGCTTGGTACCTTGTTCCTCTCCTCTCCCCTCCCACACCAGCTGGCCCACACTCCCTCCTCCAGCATACCACAATGGCCTTGACCCAGGTCTCTCCGTACTCTCCCACCACGGAAACTCTTCCCACTCCTGCTAGCCTCCTAGGAGGGGACTTGTGCCTCAGGGCCTCTGCACTTGCTAGTCCCTTTGAGCACTTATCACCAAGTGCTCCTCTAAAGCACTTGCAGGTCTCCTTCAGGCCCCTAAGGCTACCTATAAATACAGTTTCTCCAAACTGTCAATAACTTATACATTTGCTCATTATCTGTTTCTCCTACTAGACTGCTTCATTCCATCTCCCTATCAAGAATAACTGGCATTCAGGGATCACTTGATGTGGTATTTGCAGAAAGAGTAACCAATACCAGGAACACCAGCGTGGGCCATGGGCAGGAGTCACTCCACCCGATTCCTCTCTCCTACCCTGGTTCACTCTGGAGAGCTAATGACTAGTCAACTAACCAGGTCAGATGATTAAGCTCAGAAAAAAACTAAACATACCAGGACTTTGATTGAAGTCCAGTTTTCAAAATCCTATTTCTCCACTTAAGTAAAAGATCTCTTATATGAAAACTTGTATGCACCTAACCATTTCCATTAAGGCATCAAATTAGTTCCCTGGAAAGAAAACAATTCATAAGGCAAATAGCAAAGGTAAATTTCAGAAATCTACTCTGAGGTCTTACCTAATTGGTTGTGAAAGTCCACATATTGGTAATATTCTACATATTTGTTTTTATTGAAAAAGTTCTTATAGACATGCCGTGCTCCAAACAGCCAGATGTCACTATCATCAGTGATGGTTCCAGAAGTCTGGTCGGTGAGGTCCAGGATGGCACACTGCGCCTCCGCCTCCATGGGAGCCTCGATGTAGGGAATGCCAAACAGGCGCAGGAGCTCCTGCAATCAGACACAACAGCCCTGGGGAAATGCACCCAGGCCGCAGCCAGAGGGAGCAGCGCAACCACACGCCATCCAGCCTTCCCTGGGGTCTAAGGAAGGGATGCGGATGCCCCAGCCAAGGAACACACCTGGCTTTCCAGGAACATCTGTCCCGTCACAGTGGCAGCCATCCGCTCTTGCTGCTGCTTCTGAGCTTTCAGTGAATTCTGTTGTGCTAAGAGGTTGCTCTCCAGGGTTTCCAGCTCCTCCTATAGAATCATTTTTCATTTGCAGATAATTATATTAATAATCCAATTAAGTTCATTTGTTACAAAAAGCCTGCATTTAGTCTGACTGAAAATATCAACAACCTTCTTCTCTTCATGAAGCATTCCACATAGATTTCTGAGCAAGACTATAATACCTGAGCTCCCACACTGTCATAAGAAAAGCAGAGTCTATCCCAGACAGTAATCTAGATAGAAAAGAAGCCATCAACAAGAAGATTCATTGCAATCAGCTAATAAATTTTCATCCAACAACTCTTAAAACTCAAAAGCTACTGAGGTCAGCTTCTTAGCAATAAGTTGAAACATGCTGCATTATTACCAAGTTGATATCTTGCCATTCATCCAGGGAGTCTTCTGCTTGCTTTTCAGCTTCTTTGCGTGGGTCAGTATCAGAGTCCTCGCCTTCTACGTTGTCCTGTAGGAGGCTCTGGGTGCCACCAGGGGCTTCTTCCTCCTCAGTTCCTCTTGGCTCCTCTTCACTTTGTTCAGAGGGAGGTTCAGAAGCTTCAAGTTCATCATCACTTGTCACATTCTGCACTTCAATGAAGCTTCCTGTACCAAAATAACAGGGTCACTTCATCTGCAACCGGAACATGGAAATTATCCTGAAACCATCAACACCTTTCTGAAGAACCCTGAAAACATTGTCTCCAAAGAGAAAATCTGAGTTTAGTAGAATACATGCAATTAATGTTACTGTTAAACAAACTCAATCACAAATGCCTGTAACTTCAAAACAAGCCTTTTCAATTAGATAGACTTGTCTTTGAAGGTAGGAATCAAACTCTAAGATTTGCATATTAGATTAATCAACTGTTATATGTCCTAAGTTAACTAATATTGTTTTTAAAATTCAAAAGGAGTCTGGGGTTGTGTCAGTGGTAGAGCACTTGCCTAGCAAGTGTGAGGCACTGGGTTCGATCCCCAGCACCACATAAAAAATAAATAAACAAGATAAAGGTATAAAAAATATTTTTAAAAAAAAATTCAAAAAGAAAAATTATCAAGTATAGCTTGTTAAATATGACTTTATGCCATTTCACTATGAAAAGAGTAAATAAAGCTGAAAGAATCTTGGGTAATACTCAGAGAAATAGTTCTTTCTCTTCCACATTCCTTTCCTCTTCTCTTGTTATTTTTTCTTAATAAATATATATTGGTTCCATTCCTTGCTTTCAGGGGAGGGGGCTTGCACGTATTTGTGTGAGGAAACAATCAGGACAGAGAGGACCAGACCGAGGAGGAGCCAGAGGTAAGGGGAGATCATTGTAGATAAAGAAAGAAATAGCAGATAGGTAAATATATTGAAGATAATGGGAGGAAGTTTCTCACTGTTAAGAAAATGATAGGGGCATGAGGCACTGGGTTCGATCCCCAGCACCACATAAAAATAAACTAACAAAAAATGTCCATCTACAACTAAAAAATATTTTTAAAAAAGAAAATTATAAAGACAGGGGAGGTTAAAATAAACCCTGGATGTTGGGAATTACAGATATCAGTGTGAACACCTGGGTCTTAATACAAAGATAGACCCAGAAATAAATACAGATGTGTGCACACATGCATCTGTGTATGTATACGTAAATGTAGCTCCAGGCTCTGATGCTGAGGGAAACAGTGAGCACTCTGCACCCAGCCATGCTTTCTAAACATCATGCTCCCTGAAAGAAGAAGGGGTCTTTGGTGAGAAGATCAGGGTCAGGGCATGAGTACAACACAAGCAAAAAAATAAACTGTCAGAGTATCAGATTGTGACTCACTGAATAAAGCCAGAATCCAGGAGGCCACTCAGAAAAAAAAATAAAAATAAATGAGGGAGTAGAGACAGATCTTCCTTATAGTAGGGTGCCCACTGATAAATATACAAGGAATGAGGCAGTTAGAAAGCCCCATTTGGTAATTATCATAGCTACAATTTACACAGATAAAGTTATCAACGGATACAAAAACAAGTGTCTACACCTGTGTTCAAGTGCACTGTACTTATTAATCTCAACTGGGAAATCATGAGTTTAGAATGTAGAGGTCCAACAGACACCAGGACACAAGGTGAGAGTGTATGTGTATGAAGATCTTCGTCATGCAGGGTTTGGTTTATAAAGTTACGTGAACACTAAATTGGCAAAAAGAGGGTCATTGCTCCTGCAGGGAAATATGTGTATCTATATGAACTTGTTGCACATACACTTTGGTCCTACTAAACAACCCATCTTGGCAGATTACATTTTCTCCATTTTATAACAAGGAACGAGGTTCAGAAGTGTTGGGTGGCTTCCCCAAGGTGGCCCTACTCACAAGTTCTGAAGTTGGGATGCAAAACCCTAATGCTGCAGCTGCTTCCACTACACTGCCACCCCACTGTTCCCACCCTCTGGCCTTCTCTGCAGGAGCTCTGAATCAAGGCAGATCTCATTGGGGGATAGTGTGGCGATAGAAATCCCCACACCCTGCAATGCTGGCAAAGGACACTAAGTACTGACTCTATAGAGTTACAAATAATTTTATACAAATGTAGCATCTACACATAATGAGCACCAGCAGCATATAAGTGCATACAGAAATAGACACATATATCATATCCATGGGGAGAAAGCCTAACAACAGTGGCAGACAAAGTAAGAAATAATAAAACAAATACAAAGTGCTTGTCACTGAGGTACTGGCAAAGGAGCCTGAGAGCTAAAGGAAAACCCCAGCTCTGCCTTCTCCCTCTAGGGCACTACCCCCACTTTATAGCCAACAGTGATGGAGCTTTGCAAAGCAGGACGGATGAGGACGCAGTCCCAGCTGTGAGTCCCTGCAAAGTCATTTCACCTCTTTCTGGTTTCTCATCTGTAAAAAGTGGGAACGGGGCTACGCTAAGGGGCCTCTCAGCTCCCACCCCACCTTTGCCACTCAGAAATAGCACAGCGCTTACCATCAGATTCACTTTCTTCAGACTCCATCTCCACTGGTTCCAAGGAATTCAGGACTGACACTAGCTCCTGGCCCGCGGGTGTAGTTATCTCGCATTCCTGGGTGGATTTTGGGAAATCCTTGCGCTCTGCAGCATTTAAGGGCACGGCATTTTCTAGGTTACCTACTGCCTCTGAAGGGACACTTACTATGTCCCTCCTTTCTTGTAAAGTGCTGATGCCAGCGACCTCAGCAGGCTTTGCTCCAGCTTCTCTTTCATCATCGCTTGACAAAGCAGAATCATATCCACTCTGGGAAGGGCCAGGACCTGCCTGCAGCTCGAGCTCCTCAGCATGTGCTTCGCTCCTGGGTTCAGAAGCTGTGCTTGTGGGAGGTGTCTGTGTCAGTTCCTGTCCCAGGGGGAGCCCAGGCCTGTCACTGTGTGGAAGAGGACCCTTCCTAGCCTTATCTGTGGACTCACTGTTCATCTGAGAGACTCCCTTCTCCATGTGAGTGAGGGGCATGTGTTCTTCTGGAACTTCAGACTTACTGCCTTGACTAACTACAGTGCTCAACAAACAAGCTGAGTCTGTCAGCTCCTCTCCACTGCCAGGGCTGGCCCCGGGCTCCTCCAGGAAGTGCACGCTGGCTGGAGGGGGGCCCGTGGTGAGCAGCCCTGCTCCCCCTTCTCTCACTTTAGGCCCTTCAGCATGCTCTTTGCCGGGGCTGTCTCTAAGCAGCGTCCTCACTACTGGCCCTCCTGCCTGCATGCTGTCCCCGGCACTCACTCCCACATTTTCGTCATCATCAAGAGCTCTCTGAATGGCCAAGAGGGTCCGTGGTGATACGGAGCCTTGGTCTGGAGCAGCACCCCTCTTGCTATGCTGCTTTGGGGCTCCATTCTCAGGCTCCTCTTCGGAGCTACTGCCCAGCATGGCGGCTTGCAGAGCTAGCAGTGTTCTTGGAGAAGGAGGGGTGGCATCAGGTTCTTTCTCTGGCTTTGGGTTTTCACAGGGAGATGACTTCATGTCAAAAGAAATGTTGTGCATTTTGCTGGAAGAAGGAAGAGACTCCAAACCCACATCTTCCACTTTCTTAGTTTGAACACCTTAAGAAAAAGTAAAACACTTCTCACCACATAGTTCACAGTGTGACCATATACTTCTAGAAAGATGAACGAGACATCATTGGTTCCCATAAATGAAGTTACAATTTTTGCTAAGCAGCAATTAATTTTTAGCTAATAGATTAGTTAATCAGCAAATTAGTTAATTTTAAACTGGGTTGGCTTTGGGTTCATTCATTTATAGCTGCATAAGCAAGACCTCAGTATCATTATCCAGGACCGGTAGTTTACTGAACTCAGAACCACTACATACCTTTTATCAAGATGTAGTGTGAAGTGTCCTCAGAGACCACTCTCCTCGATTCTACCTCCTTCAGAAAACCCCCTTCTTCTTCATACTGCTTCTGGATCTGTCCTGAGTGCTGTTGATTCATTTCTTTCTGGACATTTTCTATGTGCTGGTTTAGATAGTTTTTTTTAAGCAAGCCTTTGAGTTGGTACTGTGAAAAGTCATTGGACTCCTAGAGGCAAAATTAACAAATAAAATTACCGTTTTACATTTAATACAGACACTATTCCACCTTTTCCCCCAAAAGGGGACAAAGAATAATTGCCCGTTTTAATTAGTGGTAGTTTCATATTTTACAAATACATTGGTTTATTTTACAATATTGTAACATATTTAAAAATAAAAACTGACACTAGGACAGACTATAACTGCCTTTAAAAAATAATCTTTAAAACAAAAGAATTAAGCAAAAAAATAGAGAAATTATGGGTATTGTCACAATTTAATCAAAAATATTTATTGAGTATACACATAACAATCTTGGTCATGGCTTAACACATAATCTAGAATGCAAGTGCCCAACACTGTCCTTGGCCCACAGAAGACATACACCATGAGTCACAGCAATCACAGTTATTAAGAGTAATAGTAAAATTTACAAAGCTTTCCTGTAAAGGGCATTCTTCTATACACTTTGATATAAACCATCTCAATTTCTTCTCACAATCACCCTATGAGACATTATTTCCCTTCTGCAAATGAGGTTAAGTAACTTGCCCAGAGGCACATGGCTAATAAGTAGTAGATATGGGATCCAAAGCAGACAGATTTACAAAATTGAGCTACTACTATTACTATTAGTACTACTGCTCACCCTCACAACTAGCATCAACATCACCTTTACACAACATGCAGGTGATACAAAACCCGGAAGACTCAGAACATCTCTGTTCCATCAAAACAAGAGATGGAACAAGCTGCTATTCCACACCACCTTTCAGTACTGCACCCAAGACGCTGCCCTAAGGAGGAGAGGAGGAGCAGGTAAGGAAGAACTGCGTCCTATTTCCTCAAGTACTACGGAGATCCTGTGTGAAATAAAATGCCTGATACACACAAGGGACCCAAATATTTTTCCCTGAAATAAAAATAAATTTACTTCTGTACACCCAAAGACCCAAGCATCTCATTTCTTGGCACCTCAGTACTTTCCCATCTTCACATCCCACATGGGAAAACAGAAGAAAGTGAAAGGAAAAGAAACATATCCTGCCCTTTTCCTACTTCTCATGTCAATTGAAGAAGTACTCAAAATCTGCAGAAAACTTTTTTTTAAAAAATTACTATGTCCCTCAGTAGGGATAATGTCACAAGATTTGCTTCTGTCCTGCAGTGGGCAAAAGAAGAACTATGGAATTGTAACTAATGCCCATTTCACCTCTGCATTGTTTCAATAATGTTGTTCTTTGCTTGGTGAATTCATTTTTTTTCCCTCAGAGATAATGTTTAATCTCATCAATTTTGCATTCTATGCCAGATAGATATTCAGGTTACATACTTAGAGAATGTACTTTCCATTAAGAGTATAAAACAAGATTATTGGTTGCAATTTACAAAGAGAAGGTAACTGTGAGAATTTACTAATCTTTTCTTCATCATTAAATATACATGTTCTTAAACAACAAAAATACTTGTTTTATGCTAAAACTATGGATTGAGTCACAACTGTGCAAACAGTTATAATGGATTGTAACATTTACTTTAAGATGGAAAATTTATAACACAGATGTTACTCTCAGACTCCAAACCAGCATTAGAATGGAATTCTAAACTTAATGTAACTATTTCCCCTTAATATGTTAATTACAGAATATTTGAAGAAGCTCAAATGACAAAGGAAAAAAAAATTGCCCATTGTGTCACTGCCCAGGGACAATGTCACGACAGCCTGTTGCATTTCCTTCCTGTCCTTTTCAACTCTATTACCAGAAATTAACATATAATTTCAGTATTGCTTATCAAATTTCTCTTCTTTCTAATAAAAAGTTCTGCTGATGTTTTTCTATTCTAAATATTAACATATTACTGTATACTAATATCTATGTCACTCACCTCTGGCATTGCTTCAAACAACGTTCTTCTCCGCTTGGTAAATTCTTTCATATCTGTCAAGATTTCATGCTTTACTTCCGGGGGTAGGCTGGTGAAGTCCTCAGACTCAATATCTATTGAGTGAGGATTATGGAAGAACTCTTCCTGAAAAGAGTAAAATATAACACAATGAAATTTACATTTCATACACTTAGTTCAATTCACTGTTATAATCAAATGAATGTGGTTATCAAAGAATGTTATCTGCTTTACTAGGAAACTTGAGAATATGTTCATTTTAAAAACTTTTATATACAGTATGACTTGAATTTATAAAAACATTATTCATTAAAATATGTGCAGTGAGAATGTTAAAACACATCCAGATTCATTGACATTCTTGTCTAATTCTCTTCTTAAATAGGCACTGGCCCTAGGAACTGACTTCTAATAGAAAGTGGTAGAAAGATACTATATAACTTCCAAAGCTTGGTTAGAAAGACAGCAAAGTTCCTGCCTGGAACATTTTTTTTTTGGGGGGTGGGGGGGAATACTTGTCCTTGGAACACAGCTACCATGCTAGGAAAAAGCCCAGGCCATGTGAAGGCCACACACAGGTGTTCTGGTGGCCAGCCTCAGTGAGGTCTATCTGACAGCCAGCGTCAACAACTGGACATACAAGTCCAGCCCTGGCTGTAGACTGACCTTTACCTACGTGGTGGGCTCCAAGAGAGCAGTACCTAAATGAGCAGATCAACACCCAGACCAAGACAGAATGTGAAAATGCCCACTTCTATACCAAATTACATGATAACAGATAACTAGAAAGTAGGCAGACATGCACACAAACAAGTGCATATACACACGTACATTTGGTGCATACTCGCACACCCAAATACAAATACAGGTATTCAACCAGATGGGGTGGGGAACGTGATCTACAATATACCAAAATGTTACTCCAAGTTAGTCCAGATGGTATGCTCTCTATATTCTACACAGGCACGTATTACTATTTATTGATTGGTCATTTGATTGGCTATAAAGAAAATAGCTATTTTGGACAAACAGATATATATAATGGCAATTCCATACATGTGTATATGGGCGAGTTTGTATTTATACACACACATAAATGCACAAATATGTACATATATGCATATAAATACACACAATAAAAAGGGAATCTGTATTTACTTACTTTTTTCAGGGACTTGGATTAATATACAATAACTAATCAATAGTATTTTCATGTTACTCATTTCAAATAACAAAATACATTCTGAATTTCAGAATTATTTAAATACCTGTAATGCTTGTTTCTGATCCATTCTTTCTTGCCACTCTTTTTCATCTTCTTCTTCTGAACTGAAAGTCAAACACATATTTACAAAACCTAAGATCATTTTGAAGCCTAAAGATTTACTGAGTGCAAGATGCTGCAACATCTTGGGCAACAATAGCAAATAAGCCACCAAGACCTGGGCGCCAGGGGCCGCACTGTCTGGTGGGGAGCACAGGAAAGTCGGCAACCACAACATGACCTCAAAGCCTGCACCGTGAGGGAAGGGCAGGCTGCTGAAGGTGTACCCAGGAGAGTCATCTCAGTCCCATTTGGGGAGCCGTGAAAACTGTCCACGTCTCCTAAATTACACTGGCTGGATTCAGCCACTAGTAAATGTGGTGTCCAGTTGTGGGGTACAGAGATTCATGGAGGGAAGTTTTCCAGACACAAGAACTAAGCTTTAGAACTATCTAAAAACAAGAGAAAGAAAGCCTGCCTGTGGCCAGTGTGACGGCCAGAAGATGAAGCTGGAGCAGTGTGATTAAGGGTTGACGTTTATCCTCAAGAAATAGACAGAAGTGCTTTAAGTAAGGAAATGACCTGGGCTCAGCCCCTGCTGCCTTGTCTCTTGGGAATGGGGGCTAAGGACGAAAATAAGCCACAAGACTACTAGTCCTCCACCTACACACCAAACACAGAAGCTGCAGGAGGCGAACAGGCTACCAGAAGAGGAGGGGCTCACAGAGAGCACTGAAAGGCACAGTCCCAGAACACAGGTCAGCAGGACAAGTGATCTGACCTCAGGGCTGAGAAGCGAGCACACCAAAGTGCACAGTGCCCCCTGGACTGAGCAGCAAGGGTGTGACATGTGGTATCTCAGCACATGGTGAGAGACGAAGCAGTGGCGAGAGCGCGTCAAGCAAAGTGTAAGAGAACCAAAATGCTTTCTTCCAACTTATAAATCCAGTGCTAGCAAAGGCTCTTCAGTATGCAAAAGAGCATCAGATCTCCAAAGCACAAAGACAAGTCAGAAAATGACAAACCTGGATTTTGGAACACATTCTGAAGGGTATAGAGAAGGTTAACTAATAAATCCCCACATGCCTTATCATGTAGGTAAAACATAAAGTTTTACTATCTCAATACCACAATCACTAAAGTAATATTCTTAAATAATTAAATACTTACCTATGTTTTTCTTCCTCTTGTAAAGGTGGCAAAACGTAGATGTCATCCTCTCTTCGAACTTGTGTAAGACTGGGTAATGCTTCATTTCTGAAAAGCAAACATAACTCTGTAAACAGAGAACATATAAAAACGTATTCTGAGTTGGTCATCTTCCCACACTGCCTACCAAGCCTGCTCAAAGGCAGGGGCTCTCCCCCTCCTGGCGGGCTCTCCAGCATGGTGGGAGCTAAATACAGCCCAGAGGAAAGAAGGAGACTCTCAGGGGCTCCTCAGCCTTGGCCACAGCCCACCCACAGTCAGAAGATGGAGCTTTATTAAGAACCAAGTAGGGCTAGGCCGGCAGCTCTGTGACAGAGCACTTGCCCAGCACAGGAGGGGCCTGGAGCTCAACCCTGGCACCACAAAATCAATGAATGAATGAATGAAATGTAAGCCCTGTGGCCCTCCCAGCCTTTGCTCATTAGCAATGCTGATTCTCCTGGAAGTGGAAGGTTCACCAATTCAAACTATCAGAACCAAGGACATTCTACTTATCCCTCTCATTTCACTCTCTATTTTCTGTTGAGAATTAAAGTTAGAGAATGAGAACCCTAGGAAAGCAATACAAAAGTGAAACATTTTTAATTAATCTCCCAAATCACTGTAATTCCCCTCTTGCCTTTTGCTGCGGAAGGCGGTTTTGATAGCCTGTCTTTTCAAAAATGTTTTCAGAAGCTTCTCTGTAGTTTTTCTGGAGTCACTGGAGGCCAAATCCTTCCTCTGCCTTCTTTTTGCCTATGAAAAGCAAGGACATAAGATTCCACACAGAGTTATCAGTCTATTAAGAACATTTCTGTGATTTTTTTTTCCCATAAAATTTGGCTTGTCTGAGTTTTGAGATGACAGCTGTTCCAGTGTCTCCTCCAGTGAGCACCCTCAGGTTTCCACTGCGTGAAGGGCACCCAGAGCTTCCACCTATTACTTATATTGGGGGAATTATTTGTTACTTTCAGGCGCTTTTAAATGTCTTTTAATATGGCCCAAGATGCCTAAAACTTGATATGTAATCAAATAAATGTTTCCCAAAATGAATGACAACATTAATTCTTTAAAATGCTGTTATGCCAGAAACAATTTTCGATATTACTTTTTTATAAAAATGCATTACTTGTATGTAACTCTGCCTCTCAACATCCAAGATTCTGTCAGAAGAAATCCTAAAATGTACAGAAACATCTTAAAAGGAAAATCCAACTAGGGATAAATGAAACAATCTCTGTGCTTATGGTTGAAATAGGCAGGAATAGCAAAGATATCCTCTTTTCCTTTCTAATCTTTCCAAAAAAGGACTTGACACAGAGTATGGCAAACTAAAACATTCAGGTCTAGACATGTATACAGAGTTAACAAATGTGCTCAAGCATTATGAATTTATGAATCCTCACTTCTACTCTATATCCTCACTTGGATAATAATTTGTCTGACATGATTATAAACTGATAAGCTGGCATTTTCTACATATAAAAGTCATATAAATTATTATTATTATTTGGATTGCTTGAAATTTTTTTAAACTACTTTCAGAACAATAAGGAAAATCATTGTCAATCTTTTATATCAGGCCCAAATTCCTCCCTGGATAATCCACTTCATCACCACCTTCAACCACACCACACTGCGGCCTCCTGAGACCAGATCCACCTTTAAAAGAAGGCGTGGTACCAATCTCACTTTCAGGGAAATCTTAAACAGGTTTTCCTTAAGGTTCTGAGCAATGGTAGCATAGTGGGAATAAATGTGGAATACCTAAACAGATACTCTAAAGATAAAACTCTCAAGTTCAATAATTCTAGTAGTTCTAGTTAAATTTTATCATCCTACCATGATGTACTATAATAAACCATTCTTTAAAAAAGAAAAACTTGCTTGTTTGTTAAAGATGAATTCTAAAATGTAGTTGAAATTAAATTGGTTATATGTCAAAATAAGTCTTGGTATCTAAAAATTCTAAAAAGAAAATAAAATTAGAAGATAACTTACCAAAGTCTGCTTCTTCAACAGTGGAGCATCCCCATCAAACACAAAAATAGGGCGAATTCGAAAAAATAAGAGTTTGCAGAGCCGATGAAACAAAGTGAGAAGATGGGCATTCTCTATGGCGTTCCCATGGCGATCCCGGGCTCCTTTAAGCGCCTGGTTGAGCCAAATGCTGATATCTGAGAGGATTGTTAAAGGAAAGTGTTCTGGAATGTCCTCCTCATCCTCACAAATTCAGCCTCCTATACCTGGTAATACCAAGCACTGAACACCAAGATCACCACTCATCTGAGATTTTAAAACGTCTGGCCCTGACGAGATCTCACAAGAACACTTAACTTTTACTTCGACCTGTTACTATTGTTCACATACTTAATTTTTATACCATTCAAAGACAGACATGTTTTTAAAAAAGAGAAATTATATCCTATCTGATTCAATTATATATGTCAAGATCATTGTACTATCATGTGTAACTAAGTAAAACAAATTAAAAAAAAAAAAAAGAATTCCATTTCCAGGCACTCATCCCCAGGAAGCATCATGGCTTAACAAGATTCATTTACAAGAATACTTGTATATAGCAAGGAAAATGCGAAGAGCAATTCAAAAGCTTTCCAACAGTTTTTTTAAAAAAAGAGTTCTTTTTAAAATCGTGACATATGGATCTGCTAAAATACCAAGGAGCTCTTAAAAATGGAAACTGAAGAAGCATGTTTAGTGACAAGAAAGACAGTTACAAATACTACTACAGGAAACATACAGGTAACAAAAATATATGCACTATGATCCCATTTACAATACCTATAATGTTAAACATAAAAATCTAGAAAGTCATTCACCAAAATATTAAATAGCAGCTATTGTGGCTAAAACCAAATTTACGTTTTCTTCTTGGAGACTTCATTTAAATTTTCCAACAAATGTGCCTTTTTAAAAAAATTTTTTTTTAGTTGTAGATGGACACAATACTTTATTTTATTTATTTATATGTGATGCTAAGGATCAAACCCAGGGCTTCACACATGTTAGGTGAGCGCTCTACCACTGAGCCACAACCCCAGCCCTCACAAATGCACCTTTGAAAATGCACTTTGTACTTGTCCATAGAGTGGCCCAGCACCCTGCTGCCTTCCTGCTCTCATTCTCTCGGCCAGCTCGTCCACCTCACCACGGAGGAGCTTTCTTTGACCTTTCCTAGGCCTTCTTCCCTCTTGTGTGCACCACTCCGCGGGCCACCTCGGCCACACATCACACACCAGACACCTAGTTGGCACCCCCACCTGATGCCTCACAGACATTTCCAGCTGAATTCCATGTGTCCACCAGGCCACTGAGGCCCCTGCCTCGGTGACTGCCACTCCTATTCACCAGAGAGAACTCCAGGTGTCCTCCCAAGTACTCCTCCAACCATTGACAGATTCTACCAATCCCACCTTCTAGTGCACCTTCAAAGTGCATTTGGATCTCAGCCACAACAATTAAAGCCCCCTGAGGCTCCCCATTGCCTTTAGGATCCAAAGTTCTCCCCATGACCTACAAAAGGCTTGAATCTGGCCTCTGCTCATTTCTCCCATCACATTTTAAGCCACTAAGTTCCTTCCTACCTCAAGGGCCTTCTCACATACTCTTTCCTCTTCCTCTGAGTTTCCCCCTCTCTGTTTTGTTACCATCTCAGTCTATGATTCCCCTCCCCAGCCTAGATTAAGACCTCCTGTTACACATCCCTATTTAAAAATGCATTATTATGTGGCAGAAATTCTTCTATGCAGCACTGGACAGTTTCTGCCCTTATGGAGTTTACAATGTAGTGGAGGAAAGCAGAGCCTATGAGCGCCACACTCATCTAAAGCACGCCTCTGTGCACTACACTCCCTTCCACACAGCCTATCAGAGTGAAAATAAGTATCTACTATTAAATGAGCTGAGCAGTTTAGTATTTAAGTGAATGTACAGGGCCTAACTTTTACAACCATAAAAAAAAAAAAACTTAGGCTCATCAACAATTACCTAACTAAATGCTATGCAACAAAACAGCTAGTGCCCAGCACACCATGGTTTTATTTATTCCTGTAACATCAGTGCTGCCGTGGGCTGGGCATACACAAGGCTCTAGGGAGGTGCATCAAGTGATACAGTTGTGAAGAAAACAGATGTGGTCCCTATCTCTGAGAAACTTAAATCCAAACAAGGGACACAGACAAATAAATAAATAATGGACATGTAACAACTTGGGTTGTTGGTGAGCACCAAGGAAGAAACAGAGCAGAACAAATGGACCCGAGTGACCAGGGCTGAGGGTTAGGATTAGAGAAGGCTTCTGAAGAAGACACAGAGACCTGAATGGAGGAGAGAACAGGCCAAACACAATGCCCTAGGGCCAAAGACTCTTAAATACCCAAGGCCCACACGGCAGAAGGGATGGTGGGACTGATGTGCAAGCATCACAAACAGCCACTGGATGACTTTCAGAACCCTGAGGATCTCGCTGGGGAACACGAGAATGAACTACAGGGAAACCAGTTAAATTAGCTGTAACAGCTCACCGGGACAGCAGGCAGCTGTGGCAGAGACTATGGGAAGTGGTCAGGCCTAGACCCATCTTGGAGGCAGGACTCAGTGATGACTTAGAGCCACACTGTACTGAATAACTATGTCTGCTTGCTACACTGTTGTACGGAATTACCTGTCTGCATAGTAAGTTTATTCTCAACTTTATGATCAGACAAAATCTAATTTCAGATTATTGACTCTCATTCATGCTCTTAAAACTGGATATGAAGCTTTTGAAATATAGATTACTAAACTCCATATGCCTAAAATACTGAATCATAGAGACTAGATGGGGTTTTTTCGTACTTTTAAATTTATCAAGGATAGTGTCAATCCTCAGCCAGTGTTAAGAGCTTTTCAGCTGGAAATTCTTAGAGAAGAAATACATAGAATCAGACAAGCTGAAAATATTTGCATGACTTGTCTAATTTCAGAAAGCTATGTCAGGCAAAATTAAACTTCTCCAAGGGGTAGAAAAGTTAAGATCTATAGCAAATCCAAAAATCATTTCATGTTAAAAACCCAAAGAACCAATAACATTTAAAAAGAACAACAACTTAAAAAATGTCCTTAGTTATAGAGTTAGGTGAGTTAATTTTGAAGTAATCCCCATTAGTATGCATAGCATAGAGTGTAGTAACTTCATAATACACTTACATGCACTTTACAAATGTTAAGGTCCATAATAAAAAAGAAAAAAAATTAAACTGCTGATTGTATATTATTTAACAGCCATTTAAATCACATAAATAAACCAGACATTCAACTATTCAGATGGTTCAAAACCACTTTATTTAGAGACCCAAGAACAAACTACGAACCTGGTATAATTGTGAATAAGTTCTTTATTAACAAAAAATAAATAAAATATATATCTCAGATGTCTGAATTATTCTGAAGATAAATAAAAATCAATTATACAAGCTATCAAGTACTGTATATGAGGTTATCATTGTAACTAGGCTGACAGTCCTCTTTAGCTAAATGATTAGTTCTTCAAAAGAGCCTAAAATAAAAATGACTTCATATTCCAAATGGGCCTCTTTGAGCCATCTGCAAACATATAATCTAAATTACATGGTTTACCTTTCCTTCCTTTGATGTCCTACAAAATTAGAAATGTGACCTTGGTGTTTCATATCAGTAGTTCTAGAAAATCTTAATCTTTTAAAAGGATTTAACTATAAAATGACCTAAATCTTTGCTGACGTTTTAAGGGTGCCTGACAGCGAAAACCATCTTTTCATCCACTCGTAGGCCATCTTCAGAATGCACTTACACCGAGAAACCACTGGGGGGCAGCAGAGCGCGGCTGCTTTAAAACAAAAAAACTTCCTTCTCCCCAACTCAAGGGTCCCTGAACAAAAGCTTTTAAGCTGAGCCTTCAATGCGGATGTATTTAAATATTATCCACTAGGGAAAACGAGGTGATTATCTCATTATGTTCTTAAAGTCATCAGCGTTCCTCTTCATACAAGGGCTTCTTCCTGGTCCTCCAGGAGGACACTGGTCTAAGGTCTCCGCGGCTCCGGGGAGGGAACAGGTACGGGATCAAGGCCACACTACTGAGCGAACACAAGGGTCCAAATCGTAAAACCAGCATCACGTTTTCATAATGAAAAAAAAAATCAAAAATTCCAAAGACACGACATCAGCCAAATATGCACACAAGCCACTGTCACGGGGAGTGGGAGGGAAAGCGTTCACTGCGCACTTGCGAAAACTCTTCCAATGTTGTAACAGGGACTCCTGCTTCCAAACACCCTGACTTAAGGAGCCGCCGATTCAAAACAAAAGGGTCAGACCACCTGGTCGCACACGCCTCCTCCTTCAGTAACGCGAACGGAACTAGACTCCGAAGAGGAGAAGACGCGAAGGGGTGGGATGCGCCATGCCGACCTCCCACCCACGACACCACTTTAGATCTGCAGAAACTTCGCCAAGTTCACCTGCACTTGGCAGCAGAGCCACCGAGAGCGAAGGATACCCACAGCGAGGACTTTCCCCTCCAGGGCCTCGGGGCTGACCTGCCGCCCCGAGCACTCCAGCAGCTTCCAGAGCCCCTGGACTCCCATGGGGCAGGCGCGTCCGGGGTCGGCCTGTTACTCCAGCTCTTCTACAAGTCAGGTGACGCCACCTCCCGGAACCCAGGGAGCCAGCTGCCACTCAGGAGCGGAAAACCATTCGAAAGCCCACGTTTCCCGGGGAACTGGCCTGAGAGCGCACCAGGAAGGGGAACCCACGCCAGAACACTTCCTGGCGGCTGACACCTCCTCCCGGAAGAGAGCGGTCGGGGAACGGTTCGCGTTGGCGTAGAGCAGGGCCTTGACTTGTCAGGGCTTTATCCCAAATGTTTGCATTCCGATGGAAGACCGGGGTAGGCGACCAGAGACGACGTGACAAACGACAGAAGGCATAACTCGGATTCTGCTAGCTGTGCTTGGGTGGGTCTGTAATTTCACAAGAAATGGTGCCTTCTCAGCTTCCTTCTCACAGAATGCGTGGGGCGGAAGTCCCGCCCTCGTCCATGACGTCAATTTACTGCGTCCACTGCACTCCGGAAGCGAGGGAGCGTTTCCGCCCCAGTGTTTGGGTCTAGGTGCTCTCTTGGGTGCCATGGTCTTCAAGTGTGGCCACAAAACTGTTTTTGCGGGTGGCGACTTTATGTGATTTTTCAGCACCCGTTTCTCCCCCAGTGAGCCTCCAGTTGTGCAGAATCCATGTGGTTGTGGTGTTTTGGGGCAGGATTTGTACAATAGCGTGTAGTAACTAGAGAGAAGTAGAGTTCAAAGCTTCACCCAGCGTCTTAAACTTAGAATTCCACTGTTTGTGGCCAGAAATGGCAAGAAATGAATTGGCGGAGTAGCTCCAAGAAAGTCTGGCTCTCCAGCCCTCATGCCAACATTCAAATCATGACTGTACCTCATTAATAAGTTGCTGAGATTGTATTTGTTAAGAATTTTTATCTAAAGATGTACACAGAGCATAAAAGTGAAGCTAGATTTACAGATAGGTAGTTAGTGTAGTTTGGTCAATATGGAGAATGAAGGCCATATTGAGAATAGAGTCCAGGAAAAGGGGTATTGAAAATGTCCCCAAGGCCCAGAGCCCATCCCAAGGAAATGTTAATGAAGCAGCTCCCAACAAACACGGAGATGCTAATCCAAAAGTCCTTCCTACCCATAGTACTCCTTCAGCCCTCCTGTCTCCTGCCTGGGAAAGCTGAAAGAAGACCTTAGCTATCAAAAGGGGAAGACATCACCCTTCCACAGATTCCACCTCTTAGGTTCCCTTCTTCCTGCGGGAGAAGTCTTTTCTGCTGTCCTTTAATAAAGCTTTTATGGGGCTGGGGAATGTGGCTCAAGTGGTAGTGCATTCGCCTAGCATGCATGAGGCACTGGGTTCGATTCTCAGCACCACATAAAAATATTGTATCCACCTAAAACTAAATATATATATATATATTATATATATATATAGCTTTTACTTTACACTCTAAACTTGCCTTGGCGTGCTTCTCTGGTGTTATACTTCAGCACTGGGGAAGCAAGGATTCATCATCAGTAAACAGTGTAACAGAAGCAGCCTTGCAGACTTGGAGAAGATAAAAGGTGATGTGTGCAATGCTTTTAGCACTAGCTATCAAGTGAGAGTATTATCGTTCGCATTTGTTCAAATTTAAGTGATGTATTGAGATTCTAATCCAGTGAAAAAAGTTGGTTTAAAAGAGCAGGTAACTTCTTAAAAATATCAGAAACCAGTTTTTAGCAAAACCATTTGTGATCAAACTTAGTTCATAGTAGCCATGTTATGTTGACTTACAATTTTCCATCAGGAATAAGCTTACAAAGTGCTTTTCACATTTCCTCCGTGGGTAAAGTAGTACCCAGAAATTGTTCAGAGTTTTTTTTTTTTTAACTGAGAGTAGTATAATTACATATTTAATTTTTGCCCCCAAACCACAGAAGACTATTAACTTAATGAAACCAAGAACTAGCATGCTGACTTTCACCCCCCACTTCTACTCATAGTAGGCATTCATAAATGCTGCCTAAATGATCTCTCAAGTCCCTGGTCTAAAACTCTCCATCCTTGCACCCTGTAGAAAAATATTTCCTAGAGGTCAGGCAAATGTTAGTTCAGATCTCATGTAAGCCATGTAAAAACTGTGATATGGGCTGAATTGTCCTACAAAATACATATGTTGAAGCCCTAACCTCCAGTACATCAAAATTTGGCTCTATTTCAAGATCAGATCTTTAAAGGGTAATTGTTAAAATGAGGGTATTAGGGACTTGGTGGATCACTCAGTGGTAGAGCACTTGCTTAGCAAGTACAAGGCCCTAAGTTTGATTACCAGCATCATTGAAAAATAAGAGGTGAATGAAGCCTTTATGTTAACCCCTTATCAAATTTGATGCTCTAGAGGGATGCCCTACACACACACACACACACACACACGAAAAGCCAATGAACACAGTAAGGTGGTGGTCTACAAGTTGAAGAAAGGCTTGAGAAGACACCAAACCTGCCAAGAACTTGTCTTGGACTTCTGGACTCCACAAGTGTGAGAAAACAAGTTTCTATTTTTTAAACCACACAATCTGTGGTATTTTTCTATGGTAGCTGTAGCATACCAAGACACTCTGTTGTGCTAGACAGGTTTCTTCACTCATGACCTCCTCAGTTCCTGCCAGCAAAATGGGAGTGCTATAACTTTTTTAGGATAGTTTTGAGATCACAGTTCTAAAGTGAAACGCCTAGGAGGTAATGGCACTCAAACTAGACTTGTAAACCAAGTTATTAAGTGATCACATGTATCAAGACTATTATAAAAATTATTGATTAGTATCAGACTGCATAAACTCTAATTTCCTAGGCATCACCTTGTTCTTTAATGTCTTCTTTTACTTTCCATTTTTCTCCTTTCTTCTCCTCTTTGCTCTTTCAACCTACCTCTTCTCTAAAATATTCAGTTGAACTATATGAAAGAGCCTATATTCAACCATGTTTGAAAAAATATAAGAATCACATTTTCCATTTTTCTATTATAAAGTCATATATACATCTAAAATTATAGTCATCATAATGCATATTATTTCATTGATTACAAAAGTAATAAGATTCAGGATGGTTTCCTATAACACACTAGTTAGGCAGAACAGACAAATTATCATGTACATTAAAGTTATAAGGGTATTCTTTTATCTAAAACAAAAGTTTGATAACACATGATTAAAAGTAGAAAACAAAATTTTATTTGATGAAAACCTTTTAAAAGTTCCAGTATGAAGTAACAAAATCAACAACCTACAAATCTTTCAGTCCTTTGCATTTCAAGCAAAATATTCTCTTCAGAAAAATGACCATTTCATAATATATATCCCTTTCTGTAGGCTAGACATGTGTATGTGGACAAATGGATATAAAATTCAAGAGAAAAAAAATGAAACTATTTTAAAAATAAAAGTCGGAACCCTCTCCTTGAGGTGTATTGCAATGTGGTTACCAACATATCCAGCACCTTGTAATCACCAAGCTACTGTTGTAAGTCCTGGAACAAACCCCTGAAATGAAAGAACAAGAGATCCTAGTTGTTTGTGAGTCACAGGTTGGCAGCAGAAGAACTGACAGCAACTAGAGAGGAGCTCAAATACATGAAATCCACACTTCCAAAATATTTAACTCACTTCAAAAAGATAATTGGATCAAAAAAAGAAACGGCTCCAAGTTTAGAATGTGGAGAGTGCCCTCTGAGTGACCTGGGCATTCTTGATGCATCTTCAAAGCCAGTATTAACATACGATGCCATTCCAGGGACCAGTCAAGTATCAGAAAATCTCCCTGCAAGGTACCTTGGGTACAGAAACTTCAGATGCCACTGTTCTTCTATTCTATCACTAAGCCAGGTTTATTCTAGACTTACAGAAGTCTTCAAAACCTAAGGTTCTTGTCAATTTTTGATACTAACAGGAAAGTCAAGAAGGAATCAATGCACTAAGTCACCCTTTACACCAATAGAAAAAGACCAGGTTTTTTGAGTCTTTCCTCTTTTGCCTCTTTATTGAGAATCCTGAGACAGTTAATCAGGAGACAAATGAGGCAAGCAAAATACTGCTATTAGTGAAAGAAGTACTGGACTCAAAATAATTTTAAATGAGTTTTAACCATGAGCAAAACCTAGAAATTGGCAGCCCCCATTTTTGAAGGGTAGACAAATGCTTTACATCTTCATCTTAGGAATAAAACTATCTGTAACAAATTATCTAGGGATCGAGTCATAAATCACTTCATGCTTAAGTATTTCAAATCTTGATGCTGTTAAGTGAATTTGTGTTTCTGTTTAGAAATAGTTGTAAATTTGGGGATTTTATGAAACTTTTTGTCCAGATTGTTTACATACTCTTAATTTTAAAAGGGCAGTAATCTGTGCTTATCTGCTTATACATCTGAAATCACCCATGATAATCATATATAAGCTTATTTACTAAGAACTACAAGGTTATGCTTTGTACCACAAGATCTGTTCTATTAATGTCGACGTTGCAATCTTCCACTATCTTATTGCAGTCCTGTAGGTAAGCTGTGTGGATGACACCATGCGGAGAGCCCAGCAGGGTCACTCATCCCCATCATAGTCGCTGTAGCCCTGGTAGCCACTGTTCCTTCTCTCATGGATGCTGGACATCTTTTTCCATGATGAGTCCTGATGGAAACTAGCACTGAAGGACCGGCCCAGACGCCCATGCTGCTTCTTGGAGATATTGTCTTCACTCTCAGATTTGGCAATGCCCTGGGCATGTGCTGGAGGTTGTGAGTCTTGTCTGATGGTTCCAAATGGAAAGTTCCAAAGCCCAAATCTTTGCCAATGAAGTCTCTGGAATGCTATGAGGCAGTGCAAATTCCCCCCAACCTGAAAAGAGGAAAAAAAAAGGCAGGTCAAGAAAATATAGAAAAGTAAATTATAAAAATTTGTGGGTCCCAATGTTTGTTGTTGTTTTGCCCTTACACATTCCTAAAAACAGTACTTCTCTGGTCAGACACCAGAGCACACTATCCTACGCATCATTCCTGACACTGTCTTTACAAAACAAAGCCCACAGGAGCCAAAACACCTCTCCCACCCCAGGTGCCTCTCTACACACACTGTCGCTGCCTCTTCTGCCTAATTCAAACACCAAGATCATCTGTCTTCCTCTCCCACTCTTCATGTGCTCTTACATTATAGGATTACATCAGGGATGTTTACGCAAATCCATACTGCAATCTACTTTTCTCTGAGAGCTTCCCTCTCAGCCTTGTTGAACACATGGCTCTGACCCATGATCATAATTAATTTGGTCCTAGTTCAGCCAAGATGATGGAACTAGACCAAGGCAGGTCAGTCTCAGTCTAGACTGGTCATCTGAAAGGGGGACATGAATTGAAAGATGATGATCTTCAAGAAATAATCAGAGGAAATGAGAGCTAAGAAAACCACGACCTCCATAAGAGTGACTACTAGCTACGTGGGTCCTGCTATCACTCCTATACTGAGTGCCATTCCCTGGTGACTCCAGGCTCTTCTCTGTCCTTGAGTTGTAAACACAGCCCTAGGTCTTTAAAATAATTTTCTGTCCAATATGGTCTGAACTAACTTTCTATTATTTACCACCTAAAGAATGCTGAGTTAAAACACTGCATTTTTGTTATTTGGAAAAATGCCTTCAAATGCAATAGTGTTTTTCTTACCTTCTTTGTTTTTCGAAACTGCAGCCCTCTCTCTAAATGCCGAATATCTAGGTATTCTGGATTTTGAGTGTTTAGATCGGTAACAATATCCGCCCATCTATAGTTAAAAAGAAAGAATACAACACAGCTTTCTTTAGGTCCATAATATTCTTTCACAAGACCAAGTAACTACAATATCAACAAAACAATAATTGGCAATAATTCTTGTCAGTATTATTTCATATTCTAAGCTTTAAAAACTTCCTGTTTTATGACAATTGTGTTTATCCAAGTATTTATTGTCAAGGTTCATAGTTTACAACAAGTTACTTTTCCTACAAAATAAATATATGTCAGCATATTAGATAACAACCTTCAGGCGAAGGCAGGAACATGTCTTATTTCTTTGGAATTATAATCAACTTTCTTTGAAATGGAGTCTTGCCATGTTGCCCAGTCTGGCCTCAAGGCACAGGCCATATGCCTGGCTAAATTTTTAAAAGAATTAAAAGATAACATTTCTCCATTAATAAACAACACGATTGTGCAGAAAATCCAAGAGCCTTACAGAACAATTCCTAAAGTTAATAAGTGAACTTGTTAAATATATAAGATTCAAGGTCTACATAGTTATTTATTTGTGTAGGACCAGCAAATAATGACAAAATTAATTTTTAAAAAGTTAATTTACAATAGCATCAAAAAATATAGAGCACTTGGGAAGCAATTTAACAAATGACACATATGACTATTAAAAAATACACAACACTGCTGAGAGAAATTAAAGTTTAATTAAGTAGAGATATTCCACGTTCACAGATTGGAAGATTTCATATTGTTAAGATGTCAGTTTTCCTCAAACTAAACTATGAATTCTATGGATTTTATCCTAATCAAAATCTCAACAAGTTTTTTAAGTAGGAATCAACAAATTCTGAAATTTTTATAGAATAATATAGGTTCTAGATATGTTTCATAAATGAAGAAGCAGACACAGAAGAATTTTGTATCATTTCATTTATATGAAATTTAAGAAGAGGCCCAAGAAAAAAATATGATGAAGAGATCTCAACTCAGGTTGCCTGTGGGAACAGACAAGAATAGAAAATGATGGTACTTTCTATAACAATGAAAATGGACCACGTCTCCATGGGATGATAAACTTATCATAACTCATCTAATTTACACAATTGAGGTCCATGCTTTTTATGACATCTAAATCTTATCTCCATTAAAGAAGAAAAAAACAGGAAAGTCAACATACTTTTTACAGTGGATGGCAGGATGTTTTCTACTTGATTCTCCAATTAAGATCCAATATTCTACTTCCTGTGGTGAGAGAGGACCCCTGCTAAATATAAAACACATTTATGGTAAGCGTAATAAATGTCATTCACCCCCTCAAGTACACTGCCTCAACTATATATCAAAGGGTCTGCTAAAATGCACTGAAAGACGGCGTTCATTAATCTAGAATGGATATTAGGTTTTAAGCTTGGGCAAACTTCTGAAGGCCATTAAAGACAACCTACAAATTAAATGTAAGCCTTAATTCCCTACTCAAAATCTAGGGTTCAAGGATTTTACATATCATCTTCAAATCCTAGAAGGAAAAAAAAGTCCTAGCCTGCTACAAGCATTCTTCAATCTCTCTTCTCCTCTCACAATGCAACCAAGAAATTTCAACAGGTGCGATAAAATTACAAGCCTAAAACAAAGATGCGCTAATGCAACTTTTAACTACACTGATTTCCTAGACATATCCCTGGAAATTCTAACTCAAACAGATCTGGAATGGTCTTTCTTTAATAAAAGAAAGAAGCAAATATAACCATTAAGGTAATATAGTTCCTGACATTAGAAATAACAATGGGCTCTGAGTTTCCCTGCAACCAAGACAAAGGGAGAACCCTGATACACTGCATGTTTTTCAGGTGAAGAAGGGAAGATAAAATCCCATGGTTTTCACTCGAAGATGGAAGATGCTTTTCACTTTACTGAACTGTAGCAATCCTCTTAATACATTGTTCATGTGGGACACTGGATGAGGAAACAGAGATACAGTATGGAAAGTCCTTTGGAACTATTTTAAAAGAGACATAAGAGTGAGTCTTCAAATGACTTTCTCTTATAATGGCTGTACAATAGTAAAATGGATATGTGTTAAACTAAGATTAAATACAATTCTGCAAAAAAGCTATATATAATCTTTAAAGAACAGTCTAAGTTTTCAATTTCTAGGATGCCGCAGTCTGGCTGGGCACAATTCAGGAGCCACTTATCAAGCAGAAACTAACTTTATTTTTAGAACACATGCCACACCACAGGAGCTCTTCAGGAATTCCCTCAGAGCCCAACTGCCACCACCCACTTCCCACAAGCCTCTCAACCCCCCACTTCTCCTGCTCTTGAGGCGATTGGCTGGGTCACTTAGGCAGAGCCAAAAGAGTCCCCCAATGAGCAGCTCCGTGGTCTGAAGGGCTGGGAAACAGCCCAATGAACATCACCGCAGAGGAGCCAATCAGCTGGCAGCTGGAAGTTTGCTGGGGCCATGGTGAGCCAATCAGCTGGAAGTTTGCTGGGGCCCCTTCAGCTGTGGCTCTCAACACTAGGAGACCTACAATATTTTTTAATATTCCTTAAAACACTTTCTACAACACAATTTTCCTGTCAAAGTACCCAGATAAAATTCACAAACGCTTACCTGAAGGCCTTATTCGCTTTAATGGGAGTTGCTTCAAAGCCAATTGGACAAAAATAATGATTTTGGCAATGATAGATATAAGCCAGTGACTCATCTTTCAATCCACGCGTTAACTTCAACAAGGCTCCTGAAGCTACCAAAACAGAACCAAACACACTGAGGGCCCATAAAGCAGTGGTCATGCTTTATACAATGGACTAGTTAGGACCAAAAGACAGAAAAGACATTGCTTGGAACACACTGACATTGCTGGGGGTAATGAGAAGATATTGAAAGGTACAAAAAGATTAATGAATTTATTTTCAGTTTCACTTTTTAAGATTGACATTCAGACACATTGAATAGAAGAGTATGTCCTTGCTTACCCAAACCTAATAATACACAAAGTTGTCTATGAGATTTAATTCCTATATAAAACCCAGTAACTTGTGCCTACAGCAATGATCTCAACTTTTCTGGTTGTGCACATCTATCACTCAAAATTCTGAATTACCATGCCCAGTTTAATCACATTTGTTCATCCACTGCATACATACACTTTTATACTAATGAGACAAAAAGTTAAATCTTTAATTTAGATTAAAATTAAGATATATATTCTAATATGGCTGTAGTATGTTCATCCCAGATTAAAGATCACAGATATATAGAGATAGATAGATAGATAGATTCCAGGTAATTAGTAGGCTCCAAAAATGCCTACTTCCCCCAATAGCACACTTTCTTTCTCCACGTCTTCCTTCAAAAGTTACAAAGTTGTCCTTGTAAGAACCTCAGTCAGGCTGGAGCATGACAACAACCTTTTCTAACCATTCTTCCTCCTCTATTTCCCATAACTATAAGAGTTGTCAAGCAATTTTAAAAGCATTACCATAAGAAATAAGTTTTTACCAGCACTCAGTACCCAAAGCCATTAACTGAGGCTTCATTAACTTGCATTCCTGGAAGAAATTAAATTATTCATTAACAAATAGCCCATTAAAACTGGAAATCCTAAAAATAGTAGATAAAAGCTTGCAAATTACAGTTACAATGATCGATTTTCTGGGCCCTGAAATAGCTGAAGACCACTAAAAACAGCAGGCCAATGACTAGAGAAAGGAGCAAGAGGTCCGCTTCCCACATCTCCTGTGCCCATGAAGACAATAACGTTTCTGGCTTAAATTCTTTCTCCAAAGTTGTTTTTTCTTCTTCCTCTTTTTTTTTTTTTTTTTTTTTGCAGGGGGGCGGAGTTCTAGGGATTAAACCCAGAGTCTCCCATGCTCTACAAGTGCCCTACTACTGAACCACATCCCCAGTCCCCAAAGCTTCATCTGGACCTTCTGTATAGATTTCTACCACCAGGGCATCCCTACACAGCTAAGGGATCTTTTCTACCACAATCACTATTTCATAATGATAAATGATAGTCAGTTTTTTGTGGGTTTCGCTTGTATATCCCTGATGATCTAAAGACTGATACCCGTGGACAGCTCTAAATGAAGAATTTTAAGAACTGAAGTTCAGAAAAGAGTCAACATTTCATTTCCAAAACTGAACTTGACTGTAGATAGGTTCCAGGATAGTATATAAATCTAAATGTGTGGATTTAGCCATCTTATAAGCTCAATAATTATAAAAGACATTTATACACACAACTGACTTAGAAAAAGTCCTAAAATCATTTTAAGTCTTTTTAAGGTTGCAAAACTGATAAAAAGTTTTCAAAATAATTTAAATGTTTTTCAAAAGAACTTTCAGTATAATTTTTTTTCCAGTGGAAATCTTTATGTATTTCATACTTTCCTTCTTTCTTAATTCAAATGTAATACAAAAGTTCAGTGATTGTGAATAGCAAAAATTTAATGTCCTAAAATGTATTCAAGATGTCATGAGCAAAAAAAAAATGTCATGAGCAAATGAGGTAGGTAAGAAAGTCTGCTATCCTTAATACTCACATCATTTTGTCTGCTGATGTGACGTACTTTTCTGGAAGATGGGAGGTGGTTTTTCTCCTCTGCAGTGATGTTTATGGGCTTATTATATATGATATGTTGAATATCTACCTACATGATGTAATATGTTAGAATGTTGATGAGTTTACGACACTCAGGGATGTTTTTCTTCTTACTTCGAGGTACGTGATATCATTCTGTGTGGCTTAAGTTAGAGATCAGCAAACCTTTCCTTCTAGGGCCACCTAGTAAACACCTTAGACTTACAGGTCACAGGCACTACTCACACAACTCAGCTCTGCCACTGTGGCCTGAGAGCAGCATGGGCATGTGTGAGACAATGGATGAAGCTGCGTTCCAATAAAACTTTATTGAAACATCAGGCCCTGTGAGCAGGGGCAGTAGTTTGCCAACCTCATGCCAACAAATTTGGATCAGCAATTTTCAAACTTTTCTTAAGATGCAGCCCCTTCTTCAAAGAAAATTTACCTGGAAGACTAGTCCATTAAAGGAATAAAAGCAGAGCTGCTAAGGAAAAAAAAAAAAAAACTGGGAGGCCTGCAGGTGCCACTCTCTCCCCTACCAGTCCAGAATCCCCAGGACGCAACTAAACACAGTTTGAAATGATGGTATTTCCTACAAATGGAAAGCCATGTTCTTGATAAAGAGGCTGGATACCAACTCTTAGGAAGGCTGCATCAGTGGTTCTCAAAGCTGAGAATGAAGGGCTTGACAAATGACACACTGCTGGTGCCACCCTTGGAGCAGCTGAGCTAGCAGGTCCATGGTGGAGACCTAGAAATCTGCATTTCTAACAAGTTAGCAGGTGACACCAATGTTGGTCCAGAAATCACAGTTTGAGAGTCACTGGTCTAAAGTTAAGAGGAAGTTTTAATTTAACTCAATTCATGAGCACCCTATAAATATACCAGATACTGCGAGGAAACGATAGGGAAGATGACACAAGTAACTTTAATAGAAGGGGGAATACGACAGGACCACAAAACAGATATAGAATTCAAAGGAGAAAGTGCACATTGGTTTTGAGGAATCAAGAAGATGTGGCATTCAAGATGGAACTTAATGAGGTGGCAGGATTTCAACAACCCACATAGAGGAAAGGGTGGGAGGAGAAAACAAAACCACAGGAGTGGGAGGCATGTGTCAGGGAACAGCAAGTCTCCTGGTTTAGAACAGAAGGTACAATAGTAGAAAGAAGCCTACCGTAGGACACCCCCACAATTTCAGGACAAAGCCAGAAAAAGATCACCCTCTGAAACAAAAGACAGTAAATACAGTATTTAATACATTACAGTCTTCATCCAAGAGAGTGCTTCTGTGAATGAGAAGGCATGAATGTGTTAGTGACAGGAGCCAAACCCAGAACAAAGTTCAGACTAGACCTGTATATTATCTAAAAAAATCTGGAACTTAAGTGACCGCAACCACCACGAAACAGAGTCATGAACTTACAGAGGAGAGAGAAGAGATTAAAACTATAGGAATTAGCAGGTTTGCTGTACCATCAAGAGAAGCCAGTGTTGAGCTGCCAACAAGAGAATTCAGGTCCAGGAGGTAGAATGAGTCTCACCTTAGTGCATTAACATCTGACATTTTTAAGATTTGTTTAATATGAGCTTGTCATAGAGAGACTGATCAGCTATACAAAAACCCCAGCAAACTCTAAAAGAATTTATTAGAATGTATTTTTACAATATAAAAGATAAGAGATTCTGGAACTGTGATCGGTTATTCAGCAGCATCCCATCATCCTGCAAGGGCCTCACCCTCTTGACAGCTCTAAGTACCACAGGTAGGGCCAGGGATGTGGCTCAAGTGGTAGCACGCTCGCCTGGCATGCGTGCGGCCCGGGTTCGATCCTCAGCACCACATACAGCCAAATACTGAAAAATAAATATTAAAGTTCTCTCTCTCTCTCTCCCTCTTAAAAATAAATAAATAAATAAATGGATAAATAAATAAATAAATAAATAAATACCACAGGTACACATGGGACAGCAGTGGAAGGCCAATCTGCATCAATTTGGAAAGATACCAGGGGTTTGTGCCACAGGCAGGCACCCAAGAGCTGCTAGGGAGGAAAGGGAAGTAAGCACCGTGCAGGTGAGGAGATTTATCTGGAATTGTGTTTATTATGAATTGGAGAAAACCAGTGTACAAGGAAAATGGATATTAATGCACTTTCCCCTTGGGGTATGCAGGGATGCTCAGCGAACTGGAGTTCCGGCCATGGGTAGGATATGTGTGGGTTATGTCAGGATGAGGAAGAGGTTGGTATTCTCTGTTAGGCAAAGTCATGACCTGCAATACCCACTGGAAAAACAAAAAGTAGACATCTGAACAAAAGTCAAACTTCCAAGCCAGCTGATAAAAAAAAAATGAATCTGGACTTCCCTGGTATTGTGGTTAAGCCAAGCTATCTGAATGGATGGCTAATACTGAGACTAATTACACCTCTGAAAAAAATACTTCAACTCACATTAACAGTTAAATTTCATCAAAATCTCTACACTTCACTTTTATTCCATGAGTAAGTTCAGTTTACTGAGGGCCCACTGGAAATGAACGTGTACTCAAGCACAAGGGAATTATTGTCAAAGAAGCAGAGTACCAGGAAAACTCAAGCCCAAAGTGAAAAGTATCCATAAAAAATAATTTAAACATAAAAAGAAGAAACATTTCAGGTTATATTTTAAAAGCAAGCATCACCAACTGACAAAGATTTTCACTACTGAATATTTAAGACACAATCAAGAAAAGCCTATCTCTGTAATTATTTATTCTACAGTGAGAGAAATCAGAAAAAAAATGCTCATACTACGGAGCCTCATTCCTCCCTGAATACAATCAGAAGCTGTAGGGAACATGCTCAAAGTCATGCATCACACATGGAATCAGAGGGCTATACAGGACCATCCCTATGGACAAGGAACCAAACACTCAGATTGACAAGATTAACTATAAGATAGCATATACCAAATGCCAGATGACAGATGCAGATACTTAGCTCTGTAAGAGTTAAGAGGAATCCAGGCTAAAGTGGCCAGATGGTTCAGGGCTTCTGTGGGACCAGTGACAGTGTGAAACTCTCTCAGGAAGACCAGAGAGTTTCAGGGCAGTAAGCAGATTAATTAACCTTCAGGAAATGCACATAGAAAAGGTAACAGGAACAATTCAAGTGTTCTAAAATGAAAAGGAAAATAGGAATAAAAGTGGGAAAATATTTTACTAAAACTTAAAGAAATTTTCAGAAACCACCACTGATCCTCACCTCCCTGCCAAAAAAAAAAAAAAAAGGAAATTGGGTAGTTTATCCCATTCCTCAAATGAAAAGAGACTAGATGTATGTTGGAGGAAGTTTAAACACACAAGTTAAAATAATCAGTGCAACCCAGTACCACACATCCTGCACATCCGAGATTGTTAAGATAACTGGACAGCATGTCCATCAAATCATTACACTTAAATTTGTCATGAAGAACTTGGGAGGTACCAGACTACTGGAAAGTTTCTAAAAGCATACGACTTCAAAATACTTATAAGTGAGAATTTCTAATAAAATATGGTATAAAATCTTAAAGTTGTCCAGAACATTTGGTCAAAACTCTTATAAAATACCAGAATAGCAGCTCCTTGGGGAATCAACTTTATCCAGGGCCCTTTTAGTATATTATTAATTAAGGTTTATATTTTCTTTGAGAATTTGATTAAATTTAATATGACTCATGTTTCCTCCATACCCAGAGCTTCTTTGCTATCCTATGTTCTTCCATATTCTAGTTTTTCTGAGTGTTCATGATTCCCTTGATTCTCCTTAATTTCACTGACCCAGCTTTTCATTCATTCTCCCACTCCATCTTGATGCTGCCAAAAGCTGTGAAAAGCTCTGATGAAATCCTCTTATGATCAGCAGCCCAAAAGGCAAGCACATGAAAGGAGTAAGGGTCCTTATCCAGTGTCTCCCAGGATCCTACTCAGACCACAGCCTTGGGACACAGCCCAGGAAGTGTACAGCATGATTTTCCTTGCATCCTACATGTATGTGTGACATGCCCCTCACTGATTATTTCTACTCCTACCTTTTGGTCCATGCTCCGTTAAGAAAGATACATAGAGTCCCATGAAACAGTTTAGAAGTGATTTTGAGAGGTTTTAACCTTTTTCTGAACACTTATTACACAGAAGGCAATGTCCAGGGCACTGCTAAATGTAAATTTCAGGCTTTAGGAAAAGATAACTAGCCGTCTGAAAAACTTCCAAGGAAGATTCAAAGACAGAGCAGAAGGATAGCAGATGGGCAGGGCTAGCACTTGAGTGCAGATGCTGAGGTGTTGGGGAGGGAGGGGAGGGAGAGCAGGCTAGAGCCAGAAGAAGGGTTGCTGAAGAAAGAGGAAGCTAAGTATCTCCTTCCTATGTCAGGACAAAGAGCACTTCCAAAGGAAGAAGGCCAGATTTTTAGATGAAGAAAAAGCAAAACTCTCTTCTAGAAGCTTCCTGGCCCCATCTCCTGAGTTCCTCCTGCCTCACTGCCTCATTCTAGGATTTATTAAATTTACTGCTTATGAGCACCAAAGTATCAGGATGGTAATGCATAAATGATAAGAACATGGATTTTGGCCTCAAGGAAGCTCAGGCTTTTTTGGAAGAAACTATTTTTTTTATATTTATTTATTTAGTTAGTTTTCGGTGGGCACAACACCTTTATTTTTTATTTTTATGTGGTGCTGAGGATCGAACCCAGTGCCCCGCACATGCCAGGCAAGCTTGCTACTGCTTGAGCTACATCCCCAGCCCTGGAAGAAACTATTTTTTAAGAACAACCTAGGCATGGAGCAAAAGTTCTATCAGAGTCACACACAAAATGTGATATTCTGGGGGATGGAGGAATTTGATCTCGTCTCGCAAGCAGAAGAAACAGTCCTTCTCGAACTTGAGTCCAGGATGAGCAGCTAAATAGCAATCTGTCAAAGTAAGAAAACACTGCATTCCATGTGTTCCACAACAGGCCTTTCCATAAGCAGGGTGCAAAGAGCTAACCACTATCTGTACTTTGTGAAGAAGAAGGTAAGAGAGAGAAGCCCGACAAAGCCCCGCAAAGAGACTGGCAAGAGATCTGCCAGTCCCTCAAGTGTCAGGTGGCGGTATATAGGCATCATCAGTTAAGGTCACAGGATTGGCAAGCTCCCACCCACAGGCCAAATCAAGACTGCAGCCTGCAGCCTATTTTGAATAGTCATGAAGCTCAATGAATCAGGGGCTTTCGAATGAAAACTATGATAGAAAAAAAAATTAAAACACTCAAACTCAATGGACAGTATCAAGAGCAAACCAGACAAATGAACAACCTGGAAAATATATCCTTTTAAACTTTTTAATTGCCTTATTCATTACTGAGAAGGATGTGTTAATAGTCTGCCTAGAAATTAAAAAAAAAAAAATTGACACAACATTTCAAGCTGTCTTTTCCACAGAGACAGACAAGCCCCAGGTGAACGCACAGAACTCAGTCATAATAGAAGCTAGTGCTTTGTGGAGTCCTCACTCCACACAATACAAGGTGCTCAGTGAGTCACAAATAGGTCCCCTTTCATCTTCACCATGCCCAATAGAGTGAGTACAAATACCAAAAGACAAAAGGTTTACACAAGGACACAGTAAGTTACTTTTTTCAAGGTCACAAACAAGCATGCATAGAAACCAACACATACTCTCCAAGTTGCCCACTTCATAACCAACTTGATAAACCCCACAGAGGTGAACAGAAATGCACCTTACTCAATGTTCAGTCCCTGACCTTGGTAAACCATACACCTCTATTGATAACAGCTCTCTCCTAGACCAATCCTTGAGCCCTCTTCTCAACCAGTCTCAACCTTGGGGTTTGTGTCCAGTTTTTGCAAGAATCTTGTTAAGGCAGCTTAAATAGAATCTTCCACTCTTGGTAGTTGATCAAGCTCCTTATCACCCCATCCTTGATGTCTAAGCCCTTGGTCTACATTAAGCAGGGAGACTGATATGCTGTTTTGATAGGAATCCTCCTAACCTTGAAGTCTCCTCTTAGTAACTGACCCTTGACTCTGCTCCTTGACTGTGAGTTCCCAGCTGTCTTTGTTGTCTTTGGATTGAGTCCAATCTCTCTTCCCTAGTGTAATAGTCTACTGCGACAATCGAGAGTTGTCTTCCTTCCATTTCACAACTGTCAGAGTCATTTTTCTTTAACATGAAATTATATTTATCAGATTTGTAAAGTCAAAAGATTAATGTATAGTTTTCAAATGGACATTGTTCAATAATACAAATAACTTAATTAGTGGCTAACTAATCTTTAAAATCAAGTCCACTTTTTTCTCTGTTGTAACCAAGACAGTTTTATAATAGAGCTTTGTCACTTTCACAGTCCGTTGTCCTGTTGTTATCATGCAGGTCTGGCATCAGATATTCTTAAATCCTTTCATTCCCTTATAAGAAAAGGAACTGCAATTCTATGCTTATTCCCAAAGGTATTTCACTAGCACACACATGCACATAGCCTGGACCCATATAATACAAACAGTGTGTCACAGTCGTGTTTATGGTAGATCTTAAAGTTCTAAAAGTTCTACATGCAAATATCAGAAAAGGTAAACATTCAACTGAATATTGAAGAGTCCCCTACAGATTACTATCATGATTTTCCATTTGGATAAACAGATATGAAAGTGACAGGTTGTGTTGAGGATTTACATAATGTCCCATGAATCAAATAGCCAATCTTTGAATTGGACGCTTAAGCAGGTGTGTGTGTGTGTATACATACACATATGTGCATAAATCTTGTATATGTTCACCTACCCGTTTCTCCAGCTGTTTTGTTCTTCCCATGAGGCTTATATAGAACATAGGAGCATCCTTTTACATGGAAGTGGTCATTAATTTGTCTAAACCATCTGAAAATAACAAGAAAATTTGCTTATAGCACCAATTCTTTAACAAGGAAGGCCATTGTTTGAATTCTAGAGAAATTCAAGCCAAACCCAAGCTCAACATATCTATGACCGGTCAGAGACTAGCATCAAAGTACATGGTTTAACACACACCTACAGTATCAGTACATTGCAGAACTAGAAACAACAGATTGCTTCGAAGTAGTGCTTTGTACCTCATGAGTGTTGTGTTTCCGGTGAAAGGGCCAAACCTGATATCTTCAAATGGGGGTTGAAAGCCCAAAATATGTAAAGCCTCTTCTTGGGTAATAGGTGGAAGACTATAAGAGAAACACCGCCTTTCACTTTACAGTTCCAATCACACACAAAAATCTGTCTCAATGTTAATACGTATGTCTGGCTTGCACATAGTCTAGCACTATTCTTTGTTTTTATTTTATTGAAGACATGCATATATTTTAAGTTAAAAGATTAATAATATGATTCAGCAGTTTTTTCTTAATTTATGAAAAACCTATCCCACCTTCTATTAGAGAACCAAAACCTAACCAATTTCAAATTTGGAATTGGAGAAACCAATAAAGTGGCATACTTACCTTCCAGCTCCCATTGTGCTATATAAGAAATTCCAACAAGAAATTAATGAGGAGATGCCACATGAAGTCTTATATTGTGGTCGGCTTATGCAGTACCTGAAAAAATAAAAGATCACTTTCTTCATTTGAATAAATATGAAAAAAAAATAACAGAAATATTCATCTAATGATGACTTAAAGTGTTAATATAAAGAAAGTTTTGATCACTGAAAGCAACATAAAACCTTTATTCATTTAAAATATTTTTGTACTTATTAAACATTATAAATGCATAATAATAATAAATCATCTATTTTAATAAGGATAGCTAATATGACTATTAAAATGAATACTATCCAAACTAATGGAAAAATAGATGATATATGAATTTAGATATCAGCTACTCATTTTCAGCTTGAATGCCTAGCGGAGCAGCTACTGCAATTATTTGCAACCTCTGAAATACTGGAGAAACAGGGCAAAGCATTGTCCCCCACATTTCAAGTTTACAGGGAGATTCTTCAACTCAAACTAAAAGACATCCATTTATCACCCACTGTGTCCTGGACAAGAATCCATTGAGCAGAACTGTCACAAAGGATTTTAAAAATGAAACACAAAACCCTTACATGGCACAATTCAGTTGTGTAACCCAGACAATTTTCCAAGCAGTCAAGTTTCAAGGGAAATGACAAAGACTCACATGGACATAAGGAAAAGAAACAGACTACAGGATTCAGTTTTAAAGAAGAAATAAGGTTAGCTTTCAAATGATGTTTTCCTAACTAATGAAGGTACTAATGAGTGGCAAAGTAAAAAAGAAAAACAAGCCTTATCGTTGTAATTACAGTTTCACTCTTACCTGGAAAAAAGAAAAACTTTATACATATGTGTATTTGTATGTATATGTTTGTATATGAATTTATAATGCAGATATGTACACAAATCAGCAATGACCCTCAAATATATAGATCGAATTGTGAAACTTAAGACCCTGAGACACAAAAACTAATCACAGTCATTTGATATAATATGTTAAGTTTTATGGGTTTAACAGTGTCCCCTAAAAAGATAAGCCTAACTCCTGATATCTATGAATGCGACCTTATTTGGAAATAGGGTCTTTGCAGATATATTCAAGTTAATGATGTGAGGACATATTGAAGAAGGGTACACCCTTAATTTAATGGCTGGTGACTTCTAAGAAGGAAAAAAAAAAAACCAGATAGGTATGAAGGAACAGATGCATGGGGGAAGAGGTTGAAGTTCCACACAAATTTTAGGATTTCTTTTTCCATTTCTAAAAAAATTGCCTTTGATATTTTCATAGGAATGGCACTAAACCTGTAGATCCCTTTGGGAATTACAGCCATTTTAAGGATAATTGAGTCTTCCAATCCATGAACATGAGATTGCTTTCCATTTACTTGTGTCTTTAGTTTATTTCAGTAATGTTTTGTAACTTGCAGTGAAGAAGTCTTTTACATCCTTGGTTGAGTCTAGGCTTAATTATGTAATTACTTTTGATACTATTGTAAAAGGGATTATTTTCTTAATTTCCCATATGCGTTGTTCACTAGTATATAGAAATATAACTGACTTTTATGTGTTGATTTTGTAGTATATAACTTTGATGAACTTTTTTATTAGTTATAACAGTAATATTTTATGGAATCTTGAGTTGTCTACTTATAAAATCATGTCATCTGCTTGATAATTTTACTTTTTCTGTTCTGTTGTACTTTTCCTTTTCTTGCTTAATTTTTCCGGCTAGGACTTCCAGTACTATTTTGAATATAAGTAGTGATATTGGGCATCCTTGCCTTCTTCCTAATCTCAGAAGAAAATTGTTTTTTTGTTTTTTATCTTGAGTACATTACCTGTAGGCTTTTCGAATATGGCCTTCATTATGTCGAGGTAGTTTCCTTCTAGTATGTTAAATGTTTTTATAATGAAAATAATTTGAATGTTATTAAACGCCTTTTCTGTGTCAGTGAGTCATAAGAGCTTTGTCTGTACTTCTATTAATATGGGGTATTAGACTGATTGATTTTTTAAATAAAAATGCATAGATGAATTTATTGCTTACTGTAAAGGAGGGCTATGCTAGTCAGACAGTCTCTCCAAGAACAGCCAACTTATACACTGATTGATTTTTATACGCTGAACCTTCCTTGTATTCCAAGAGTAAGTCTCACCTGGTCATGGAGTATGATTTTTTTAATGTGCTGTTGAATCTGGATTTCTAATTTTTTGGTAAGGATTTTTGAATCAATATTCTTCAAGAATATTCACCTGTATATTTCTTTTATTATAGTATCTTTGATTGATCTTGGTATCAGGGTAATTGGCCTCATAAAATGAATTTATAAGTATTCTTTCCTCTTTAAATTGTTGGAAGAGTTTGAGAGAAGGCTTGGTGTTAATTTGAGTCTTTCTCCAGTTTCTAATAATCAAGAGGGTCATGGTATTCTTACATCTGTGTTCCACTCTTGAAATCACTATTTTCTCCACAATTAACTAGGATCTACAACTGGAAGTTAGGCAGTAAGATGATAAAGTGGTGGTTGTCAGTGTCTTCCTCTGCATTTCTGCCATGTTAAACTGAATATCCAAAAAAAAAAAAAAACTCTGCAGATTTTCCCCGACATTATTGCTTTCATCCCTTGACCAAAGGCTCACTGGATGGTTTAGGGGGACCATCACATTTAAGGAGACCTGCATTGCTTGAGGTCTGCAGTAGTCTGTGCTGCTCTGAGTCCTCTCTTGTTGATCCAGTATGCACAGGACATGGTAAGTACATTTTAGATGCTATGGTTCAGGGATGTTGCTATTTCTTTGTTCTAAGAAGATGGAGCTTTCCTCCTGGTTTTCATTTTGCTGCTGCTGCTATTATTCATGGGTTTCCAGAAAGAAATAGAGTTTTTTTTAAAGCCTATACTTACTCTGTCATATTGAAATCCCCCCCCCACCTTCCATCTTAAATACTTCACAAATCTTGGGCATCCTAAGGCATCTCATCAAGCTAGTTTTCCTCCTCAGACATTTGACCCTCCCGAGGTTCAAAGTGACCTCTAATTCATTGGAATACCATTGATTTTTTTAGTGAAAATAAGAAGGCCACCAGAAAGCATATCCACCGTTTGGTGTTGTCCTTATTCAAAGTAATCAATATGAGAATAAATTTGAATGTAAGAAATTTTTGTGAACAAAAATTTGTGGTCCACCCCGATGAAGCACTAGCAACTTATTCATTTATTGACTTTTTCTTTTTTCTATTGTGAACAATCCTGCCTCAACCTTTGGGATTATTTTACAAATCCAATAATATACGGTGTTTTACATGTCACAGAATTTATCTTTACAAATATTTGGAAGTATTATATTCCTACAAATTCTTTCTTGTAATACCAAGTATGGCCTAAAGCATAAAAATTTTAATATTTTTTTTTTAAAGACAGAGGGCAAGGAAAGTTTCCCTTAAAATTTTTCACACTTCTTCATCAATCCAAACTTATTAACTGGTCTTATTCTCCACCAGGTTAAAATTTTTAACAACACTTTACTATCTTTTATAGGCTTTCCTATTCCAACCCTAATCTTGCAATACTCTTAGTGGGAAATAGACCTAGAATTATTCCCCTCAAAGCATTTCTCCCATCTGTCCTTCCTAGTCTGTCTTTGTGGCCTCACATATTATAACATTAACATTTAATTACACATACTTGTTATTAAAACAAATCATAAGTCTAAAAGGCTGGAAGCAAAAATGTACAAAGCCATTCTTCAAAGAAGTCTGAATTAATTTTTTATTTTTGTGTTTCTTCTCCAATACATACTACTTATTAACTACTCCCAGATTATCTCTGTAAAATGTGCTTTCATTAGGAAATCTTCAATGGTTTATCTCTACCTTAGGAAAAAAAATCTATGGGCTAGGTGGGAAGACATTTTCAGACAAATCTTGGAACTGAATTCAGCCTAGGATTTATATGTTAAAGAAATATTGCTAATTTTATTAGATCTGAGAGTAGTACCTGGTTACATAAAAGCCATTTTTAGAGATGATACTTAGGCATGTTATGTAAAATATGATTGATTTCAGTCATTTACTTTAAAGTTCTTCAGCAAAGAAAAACTAGGCATATAACTATATCAAAATATGACCATTTAGATAACCATAATGTGGAATTACACAAATGATTCTTTTTTAGTTATACATGACAGTAGAATCCATTTTGACATAACTATAAAAGCATGTAATATATCTTATTCTAATTCAGGGCCCAGTACCTCTTCTTTCACATAGATTATTCTAATAACCAGGAGAGTCTGGGAAATATGGGCATGGCTCATAATTAATCTACTCCAAAAATTTGTAGTACACTTTGAATATTTATAAATCCTGGATATAATCTGAGAACTAGAAATATTTATCACATATGCTTTATTAACTTATAATACCAAAGTTATTGCCAAAATATGTATTTTAAAAATTGAAAAGTAAAAATTGTAATGACAGCAGTACCATCGTCTGAGGTCTAATACTTTCCGCTGTTTAATGTCCTCAAGAGGAGAATGCTGAGGACATTCCCTCTGATGTCTTCCTTTTTTCTCAGAAGTTTTTTTCTTGGAAACTTGTTTCTTTGCATTGCCTAGAATACAAAGAATAAAACAAACAAACTGCTTGGAATGAAGTAAGCTGCCATGATAAAAATTACATGTCAAAATTTAAAATTGAGCTGGGGATATAGTTCAGTTGGTAGAGTGCTTGCCTTACATGCACAAGGCCCTCGGTTCAATCCCCAGCACCATAAAAAAAAAAAAAAGCAACTACCATTAGCTCTAAACATGACACTGCAAACACAATGAAGTAATACATGTATTTTCAAGAATAGTTCTCATGAAGAGAAAGCAAGACAGAAAAAAAAAATTATTTGATCAACCAGGGTTGCTGTCTCTGATCAAGTTCTTACATTGCAAATCCAGAGCTAGTCACTTAGCTGGTGAAGAATCAACCACAAAATCTTTAGCTACATCTAGAAAATCAAGTTATCAACAGGAAACTATTGAACTAGACCATTTCCAGAAAATAAATTCCTTCCATAAAACAGTAAAACCACATTAATGCAAATTTGTTAAAAAGCAAAAGTGCTGTATGCAGTAATGTGATTATGGATGCTTAAAAATCCCTCGAGGCCTTCAGAGACTCAAATGAATGGCAAATGATGCACATGCGCATTATTAGAATTTAACATTAGCACCAGGAACCAAAATGGTAGAAAAAGTCTCCTTTCCCTGTGCATGCACGTACATACGTATGCATGTATACACACAAACACACGCACGCGTGCACATACACCTCCCCAGAGACAGACAACCAACAGTGGTTTCCTACAGGGGAAGGGAGAATTATCAGCTGAACAAAAGGGAGGCAAATGTGAAAATTTACCTGTTTAATTTTTATTCTTTTTAATCTCTGAACCATGCTAATCGATTTTTCGGTCACAAAATTATATAAATTAAAATATTAACAATGTCCAAACTCATTTTGTTAAAATGCTATTAATACTTCAGGCAACTACACTCAGATACTTTAAATACATTCATAAAATTTAACTGAAGGTCAGTTAAGGTTGGGAATATAGCTCAGTAGGTAGGGTGCTTGCCTTGCATGCACAAGGCACTGGGTTCAATCCCCAGCACTACACACACACACACACAAAAAAAAAAAAAAAAAAAAAAAAAAAACCTTAACTGAAGGTTATAAAACAGATTATATAGATACATTCCTAGAAAACAAACATGGCCAGGGAATTGCATTATTCATTCAAAATGCCTACCACAGCCAGGTGTGGCGGCACACACCTATAATTCCAGCAATTCAGGAGGATCACAAGTTCAAGGCCAACGTGGGCAACTTAGTGAGACTCTATCTCAAAATAAAAAATAAAAAGGTCTAGGTCTTTTAGGATGTTGTTCAGTGATAAAACACCCCTGAGTCCAATCCCCAGTACTGAAAAAAAGAAACTATTCACACTCACACACACACACACACATACACACACAACTTTTCTCAAAGTTCCTACAATGCAACCCTGTGACACCCAAAACAAGATGGAACTCAGAAACTATTGTAACATATGTAATATCTGTAAAGTGTCGGAATAAGGAAGACTGTACAATCAAGAAGCAATTCCCCCCTTTGTTTAAATTACTCTTAGTCTTCACAGAGAACATCGTATTTTGCACAGAGCTGAGCAACCACCTGCAAACATGAGCTAAAACTCATTGTGCCAACTTTCCCTCACTGATCAAATGAACAGTAAAGAGTCAGAAGACAGAAAAATGGCTTTCTACCATTTCCTGAAATATCTTCACTGCCTAATAATGACTGAATTCCCTTGACAGTTTTCCTAGCCACTTAGTTTCACAGCTAACAAAACATGGAAACCTGTGACCACAGCAGGCCCTGGAAGGGTCTGTTCTCCCACTTTCCCCCAAGGGCTGCAGGAACCTGTCTTCTGTGCACTTCTGGTTTAATCCTGAGTCAGGGAAACTACGCCTGCCCCCAATAAAAAACCAGAAGCCTCTTAAAATTAAGGGAGTAATTTATTGGGGGGGGGGAATGAGATAGCCAAGCAGGCTCTCAGCCTTATGCAGTTAATAGATGCACCTGAAAATTAGGAGTTAAAAATTGGACCAATCTTTGAGGCCATAAAATTAAGATAACTCACCAGGAGAAGGGAGGTTGGGAAGACAGCTCAGCCTTCTGACATCATGTTGTCAACAGTAATACCAAGAAGCCACAGCCAGACAAGGTCACTAAAATCAAACCCACTGAGACCAGACAATAGTCTTCCCTGTCCTGAAAAAAAATATTAGGGACTTTCCCAGATGACAAGGAGCAACATCAGGGGGTGAGGGGCCAACGCATGCACAGAACAGTCACTGAGGTTACCCACAGCCACCTTTACTTCTTTGGCATGGCACACCCCAACGTGAGACGGAAGATGGTAATGAGACATGTGCTGCATGAAAAGGGCAGGTTGAAGAAGAGACAGGCCCAGCTAAAACCCTGTAGAGGTGATGGCATCAAGGGACTGGGACCCTGCCTACACTGCAGACGCCATAAAAATTCTACAACTCGGGCTGGGATTGTGGCTCAGCAGTAGAGTGCTTGCCTAGCAAGTGCAAGGCCCTGGGTTCGATCCTCAGCACCATATAAAAATAAATAAAATAAAGGTATTGTGTCCAACTACAACTAAAAAATAAATATTTTTTTTAAAAATTCTATAACTCTTGTATTTTGCTTTAGCCATCCTCACTCTCTCATCAGCACTGTCTCCTTTCTGGGTCAAGAAGAAGCCTCCACTGAAGAGCCTCGTTCCTTTTACACATGTGCATGGCCTGATTCTTCTGGTAGAGAGCATAAGAACTCATTGAACCCATGGGTCCTGTAGACAAAAGTAATCCACATCAAAGTGGAAGTTGGGATGGGAACAGAAAAGAGCCACCTCTGAACACTTCTGTCTCCCCATCATATCAATTCAGTCACCTCTGCCCACTGCCCCTTGTCATTCCCATACCCTTTCTTCCCTTGCTCATCCTACCCACAACACACCATGTAGCCCCATCACCAATGTACACACACACACACACACACACACACACACACACACTACACTGGCTTTTAGAAAAAGGTGTAAAGCTAGCATATAAGAAAGAAAACGCATCATCATTTTTACCTGAAGGAGCATAAGAGAGTTCTGAGCCATTACCATCAATGGAAAGTGGGAAGGGGCAGAAAAAAGAGGAGCTGCAAAGAAAAGGAGGCCTAGATTGTGTGTATAAACTGGGGCCAAATCTTGGGCTGACCCCTGAAGCATGCATGTATAGAGCAAGCCCCAAGCAAAACAGCTGAGGCTAAAAGGACTGAATTGAGAACGAAGTTGTCCCCCAAAAATAGAATTTACAGTTTTGGTTCAACCAAATTTATTGCTTGCTGTTACAAAAAACTCAGCAGGTATTAGAATTACACATTGAGATCTATGAAATGTTCTGGTAATAAATGACAAGATAGCAAACCTTTCCAGGCAAGAAAGAAAAGCTAAAAAGAAGTATAAATTCTAAAACTAAAATAAAAGAATGGAAAAAGACATCTACGTAAACACTAATCAAAAGAAAGCTGCAACATTTATATCGATATCAAACACACTGGCTTTCAGAACAACAAATACTGCCAGGGATGATGAGACATTTCATAATCATAAAAGGGGCCAGTTCATGAAGAAGGGATAAAGCTCATAAAGTTATGTGTATGCATCTAATATAAGCTTCAAATCACAGTTTTTAAAAATCTACAGAATGAACAGGAGAGTGGAGAGCAGCAGGAATCTATCTCCTCACGTGGACAATTACACCCAAAAATCTATTGTGATTATCTGGATACTCTGGAGTCTACAAAAAGGATGGTGACTTCCAGGAAAAGGCTTGCAGAGTAAATTGTTAATGGTTCTAGTCAATTTCAGCTCACAGCAAGGTACTGACTACCCAGCCCCAGCTCAGGGACAGGCAAGAATGCAAGTGATCCTGAGCATCTTCCAGGCAGCTTCAGGAAGCCAGGCTGGGCACTACAGGGACTATGTCCTACAAAATTTGGGGATATGTGTTTTAATTACTGGTTGCTGCTTCTGGTCTTAGAAGCACAGATGCATGGAGCGAGGCAACTACTCCTTTACCCCACTCCCACTACAGCTGTCCCCCTCCAGATGATGAAAAGTCCCAATGCTTTTTGTGTCCTTTTTTTTTTTCCTTTTTAAAATTCTCCTTCACTTTTCTTTTTTATCCTTTTTGGCAACCAAACCTTTAAGTTCTAGGATATTCAAAAGCAACAACCTACATAGGGTAATTTAGAAAGTCACTATGCATACCCAGAGAAAGACGAGGGTTTTAAAAAAGATCTCAGAAGCCCTTAAGTTTAGACCTCAGTCTGATAAGCAGCACAGATACAGCCTACAGCAATCAAAAACAAAAACAATCAACAAGCCCTAGCAGAGAGAATAATCTGATTTCCAGATTATTAGATTACATTTGTAAGTCCAGTTTCCAACAGAAATATCGAAATCACAAGACACACAAAGAAACAGGGAAATATGGCTCATTCAAAGGAAAAATATATATATATATATGTATATGCATATATATGTATATATCACACACACACACACACACACACCATCTCTGCGAAAGGCCAGAAGGCAATCTGGCTACACAAAGACTTTAAAACCACTGTCTTAAAGACGCTTGAAGAACTAAAGAGAGACATTACATATATATTAACAAATGGAAATAACAATAAAGAGACAGTAAACCCAAAAAAGAAGCCAAAAAGAAATTCTTCAGCGGAATAATAACAATAACGAATGAAGAATTGACTAGAGGGATTCAATAGCAGATTTGAGCAGGCAGAAGAAACAATTAGTGGACTTGAACATACAGAACAACTGAAAATATTGAGTCAGAGGAACAGAAAAAGAAAGATTGAAGAAAAAGCTGAGGACACCATCACGTGGACCAACCTATACATTATGGTGGTTCCAAAGGAGAGGAGAGAAAGAAAGGGGGAAAGAGATTATCCAAAATAAATAACGGCTGAAAATTTCCCAAACTTGATGAAAGATATGAATATAAACATTCCAGAATCTCAGCGACTCCAAGAGAAATGAACCCCAAAAGACCTCACTCCAAAACACGATATAAGCAAACTGTTGAAAGATAGACAAAGAATCTTGAAAACAGCAGGAGGGAAGCAACTTATTACCTACAAGGCATCCCCACGAAGAATACCAACAGATTTCTCATCAGAAATTTTGAAGGCCAAAAGGCAGCAGACTAATGTATTCAAAGTGCTAAAAGAAGGAAGGATATCAACCAAGACTCCTAAGACTAGCAATACCGTCCTTCAAAAGTGAAGGAACAATTAAGACATTCTCTAACAAAAACTGGGGGAGTTCATTACCAGTAGATCTGCCCTGCAAGGAATGCTACAGGGAGTCCTGTAGGCTGAAATGAAAGGACACTAGACAGAAACTCAAAGCAATGGGAAGAAATAAAGATCTCAGTGAATGTACTTACATGAACATCTATTAAATTATTAGTTTATCCTTGGTTTGCAACTCCACTTCCTATGCTCCACATGACTTAAGAGACCAATACATTTTTAAAAAACTATTATTCGTTTCAAAGTTAGTCTTATGGGGCTGGGACTGTGGCTCAGCGGTAGAGCACTTGCCTAGCATGTGCAAGGCCCTGGGTTCTATCCTCAGCACCACATAAAAATAAATAAATAAAATAAAGATATTGTGTCCAGTTACAAATAAAAAATAAATA